>NW_020837953.1:23330321-23622698 GCF_003676395.1 Aethalodelphis obliquidens | reverse complement strand
AAAAAAAAAAAAAAAAAAAAGTTAAAATAGTGAATTGTAGATTATGTATATTTTACCACAATTAAAGGAAATATCTTAGACTCTGGAGCCAACTAGACTGCTGGGTTTGAGTTCCAGCTCTCTCACTTACAAGCTGTGTGACTTTGGGCTAGTTACCGAGCCTCTCTGTGACCCAGTTATCTCATTTGTAAAATGGAATCATAATAATACCTATCTTGAGGGTTGTCGAGGGGATTAAATGAGTTAAATATGTGTGATGTGTGAAGAACATAGTACACGCCTTATGTGGCTATTATTACCTTTAGCAGCAGCAGACCAGAACCTTGGGATGAGGAAGCTGGGCCAGTGCCTTGGGGCGCATGGAATGGAGCAGTCTTGCCTTTGTTTTTGCGTCTTGCCCCTATCACTGGACAGCCAACATTGGAGAACCAGAGGCCCGTGATTGGGTGGAGCTCCCTGGGCCTGTGTGGTGGAGCAGAGGGAACCCAAGGAAGAAGTTAAATGGGGAAGGGGAACCTCATGGAAGACAGGATTGTTTGGTCCAGGCACCCTCTGCGGCTGCTTGCAGAGCCTCCTGCCAGACTAGGGTTTTGGGTGAGCCTCTGTGAAGAGAACTGTATTAGTCAGGATGTTCCTGAGAAACAGAACCAGCAGGCTGCGTGTGTGTGTGTACACATACACACACGTATATGAAGATATTTAATATCAAGAATTGGCCCATGTGATTATGGAGACTGGCAAGTCTAAATCTGCGGTGTGGGTTGGCAGGCTGGAGACCCAGGAGAGTTAACGGTGCAGTTCGAATCCAAAGGACAGCTGCTGGAGAATTCCTTCTTGCTCTACAAGGTCGGTTTTTTTGTTTTTTGTTTCCCCCATTCAGGTCTTCAACTGATTGGATGAGGCCCACCCACATTATGGAGGGCAATCTGCTTTACTCAAGTCCATGGATTTAAATGTTAATCTAATCCCAAAACACCTTCACAGAAATATCCAGGAAAATGTTTGACCAACTAGCTGGGCATCCTGTGACCCAGTCAAGTTGACACATAAAATGAACCGTCACAGGAACTGATTTCCTCATGGCCTTGACTGGGGATATGCAGGAACCCTCAGCAGTCCTCCCTGCATTGTCGGCTGCCCCTTGATCTGTTTCCTACAAAGGACCACAGAGATCTCTCCAAGCATGGCTCTGATCATGTCACTCCCTTTTGCTCCAGGATGAATATCACATTCTCATTATTTTTTACAAGGCCCTGTCGACCTCCTTGCCAGCTTACCTGTCCACTTGCTCGCCTGCTTGCATTTTGACCTTGCTCTCTGCTCTCCAGCCATGTTGGGTCTCCAGTCTTTTCCCTGCTCCTTCTCTCCACGTGCTTTTTGAAGATGCTGGTTTTGACCTCTTGGGAGGATCCTCCACCTTTTACCCAGAACTCTTGGTTCCTATATCTTGTAACCTGCTCTCACCTGTCTCTTCTGCATCTGGGCCAGGCCCTGGGCTGCACACTGAGGACCTGCAGGCAGGTTAGAGCTGGTCCGGGACAAGGCAAAGGGACAGAGTGAGACAAGGATGAACAGGTGCTGCTGTGGGAGCAGAGCAGAGCACTGTGGGGAGGGAACAGTCTGACCCCCATGACTGCTTCCTTCAAAGGAGGGCTGATTGGACCAGATTCAGGATGTTGGGTTCTGTTTACCTGCAGGTAGGGAGGCTGTGCTCTCACTCACTCAGTCCTTGTGGTGGGGCTAAACCCGAGCCAAGCAGGGTCAGTGTAAAGGGGTGGCTTTGGGGACTTTAGCCCCACCCCCCAATCTCCATTAGCACTTCCCCTCCAAAATGACATGAAACAAAAATTGAAATAAAAAGAGTGTGCTTATGATGCAAACATGCCTTTAAGACAAGTCCCCAGCTATCTCTTCTGATGGGGTTTTCAACCCCATAAAAGTTCTGGAAGCAAGACTTGAGCCAGACATGAAGCCTCATTCTCTTTTCAAACAATTGTAGAGTCTCTATTGCTTTGGGGTTGGCCACTGTTTTAGTTATCTCTTGGATTTAGGGTTATGCGCAGGAGTTAGGCCCTGGGGACATCGCACATAGACCTAGCTAATAATAAGTGCAATTTCCCCCCTGTTATTCCTTGGGTGAGTAGCTTAAGCAGAGGGGATAATTAGCAGAGCAAAATTCAGGCGCTCCTAAGCCCTCTAGTCAAATGCCACGTACTAAATCAAAACTTCATTCAGAATTCTAATAAGAATGACTAACTCTGCCTGGGTGAGGTGAACAGAGAGAATGAGGGAGGGTTTCACATAGGAAATCACACTGTAAAACTGGGTTTTGACAGGTGAATAGGAGTTCTTGAGGAAGAGAATTCATGAGGAAAGCAGCAGGCTTTGAAGTCAGGGTGAAATGGGTTAAAATTGTGACTTAGTTGCCAGCTGTGTGAGCATAGGCAAGTCACTTCCCCTCTTTGTGTCTGTTTCCTTACCTATAAATTAGGGAAAATAAAACAAATGCTGCTCTGCGGTTATCGTAAAGATTGGCGATAGTGCCTGGGAGCTGCTTGGCAGACTATAGGTATTCAATAAACAAGCAAAAATTCTTCTTTGGGGTCATCCATGCTGAAAAGCCTGGAGGGCTCTGCCATGTTTGGAGCATAAAGGGAAATTCTGTGGGCTCAAGTGCTTTTCTGTCTTTTGCCCCTGCCTGGTTCAGTCCACTGCACTCATTGACTTGACCAGCCGATAATGATTAATTACAAACGGAAGAATCTGGGTCCCAGCCAGGCTCAGTCTGGAGGCTGGACTGAGAGAGCAGGCCAGGAGAGAGGTGGGGAGTTGGAGGGGGAATTGCCTGGGTTTGCTGGGCAGGTTCTGTGCTGACTCAGCATTGTCTTCCCTCCCTGGCTTCATGGGACTCCAAGGCACCACTGGGGGTGGTGGGAAGCAGGCCACATTCTGGGTTTTTCCAGTTCTGGGTCTTAGAGGGACAAACTGGGAAGAGCTGGAAGCTCTGTTCCTCTGGCTTAATGCCGCTTGTGCATGTGTGTCATGTTTCATCATTAAACTTACTCCATAGGACTTCAATGTACTTTGTCTGCTTCCTGTGGGACAAAGCAAGATGCTCGTTGGAAAGGGGGCTGGAGGCCCGAGGTAGGATCCCAGCTCTCCTTGGGTTAGGGTTAGGTGCCTTGCTTCACCTCTCTGTGCCTTGGTTTCCTCATTTGTGAAATGGGATGCCAGGCTGCAGGGCCCGGTGAGTTCAGATGGGCTAATGCCTGTGGATAAGCTCTGGCCACGGTATGGGGACAGGACGTTAAGATGAGGGTGGGAGTCTCGTCCTCGCTGGAATCCTGGGTGGGTTTTAATCCTTTGGTGTGATGGGCTCTTTCTGTCGAGGGCAGGATCTGGAGTTTTCAGTGTCTCTCCGACAGCCCTTTGTGCACTCAAACCCTGTGACTGCGTGAGTCCAGGCAGATGCCTCTTAGAGCAGAGGCCTTGGAGGCAGAAGTTCTCCAAGTGTGGCCTCTGGTCCAGCGGCAGCACCTGGGAGCGTGTTAGAAATACAAGTTCTCAGGCTTCGTTCCAGACCTTGTGAATCAAACCCAGGGAGTGGGGCCCAGCCCTCCAGGTGATCCTGACGCTGACGTTTGGGAATCACTGCTCATAGCCACTACCTCTTTCACAGGGTGCCCCATCCCGCCCTCCTCCCATCCCAGCTGGAGGCCCTAGGGAGTGGAGGAGCCTGCAAGACCACCGCTGAGTCTCCCTGCCCGAGAGAGAACCCTGGAGGGGGCATCTCTTTCCTCTGAGCCTAACTCAGGACATCTCAGAACCTCACCAGTGGGGCTGATGCCAGGGTGTTTGAATAGTTCATTAGCTCTGCTCTGGGCGTCAATCCCTCTTAATCAGTTTTGCAAACGATATTCATAGAAAACGAAAAAAACCCCAAACTCATCACACAACAAATGCACATCCCTGTGAAGTGTGTGGATGTGGGTATATAGGCGTGTGTCTGTGTGCACGTGTGTGCCTGCGAGTGAGGACATGTTTGTGAGTGTGTGGGTGAGCGTGAGTGTGCGTGGGGGGCGCGCTCATGCACGCAGGTTTCAGCCAACGTGCATGTGTGAGTGTTGTGTTGTGGTGTCTGTGTTCACACGTCCACCTCATCTCCAGGGGCTGTGATGAAGCAGATGATTCCTCCCCTCCTTACGAATTCCTAACAAGCCCAAATACCAGGGAAACATACATTTTCAACTCACACCTGTTCTGCTTGTTTTGCTTCCGCAGCACCCCCAGCTCTGGGTTCCAGAGGCAGAGACGGCCTCTTAAAGGCCTGCCCCAGCCAGCTGAGCAGCCATTCCTTGGGTCCAGTCTGAGGATGAGGCGAGGCTGCTGGGCGTCCCTTCACACTTGTGCTGTCCCCTGATGCCCGGAGCCTCCATTCCTGCTTGACCTTCCTGGATTCCTCTGCTCCTGGGGGCTGCTCCCGGTTGCAGATCCTCAGGCCTCCCTCCCAGGGAGAGTCAGCCGGCAACAGGGCTGCCTGTAGGGGTGGGAGTGAGGCCCAGTTTTGGGGTGATGGGGCTGGAGGTGCCCTGAGATGCTTAGGCCTAGAGTCTGGGAGCACTTCCCACCCCATCTCACCCCCTCCCAATTCTCCTACTGCATTCCCTGCGGTGAGTATCCCTGTTAGGAAGCAAGTAAATTTATGGCATAATCCCACATGGAAATGCTGCCAGTTACCATTAAACCAAGAGAGAGGCTGCATCCCTGGCGCCCTCTGTGGTCTGTGGTCTGCCGGCTTCCAGCCTTCCAGAAACCACAGGGAGCCAGAAGCCAGCTGGCTGGCGCAGATTGGCGGAGTGGGGCCATTTGTATAAAACTCTTCATCAGTCTTGCCTGGCCTCGAAACTTTTTGGCAGGAACGAGTGTCTCCTTTGCGTTAAACCTGAGCGAACCGGGGAAATGTCATTCCAGGAGTCTCAGCAAAGCCGGCAGCTGATGGGATTAATCTCACTGAGATCAGTTCATCAGACTTGGGTAGAGCTGAGCGGCTGGAAAGACAGGGAAATCTGATACAATCGCAGCTGCTTAAAATGCAAAGGCTCATTGAGATTTTGGAAATACTCTAAGGAGAGTCTCCGTGGTGCCAGGAGGAACGTTTAGACGCCTTCAGATGGAGCACAGCAGAATCAGTGGGCGGGGAAGTTCCTGCTTGGTGAGGTGAGGGCAGCAGAAATGCAGGAGGAGGGGGTAGGGGGCAGTCTCTGCTCTGGGTCTTGTTGGACTGAGTCCCACAAAGGAGTATGATGCCTACAGTGAGCAGACCCAAGGGGGATTGTGAGACATGACCCTTCCCTTGAAAACCTCACAGTCTAATGGGGGAGGCAGACAGAGACAGGGCAGCCTGTATCCCATCTAGGAGCAGAGCAGGGTCTATATCAGATGCTGATAGGAGAAAAAGGTGGGAGTACATTGTGGTGAAGCACCCAGGCCCTGGAGTAAGTTGGGCCTTGGTTCAAACTCCAGTCTCACCACCAATTTACCAGCTGTGTGTCCTTGGGTGAGTCACTTAACCTCTCTGAGCCTCATTTTCCTCACCTGTGGAGTGGCTGTAACAGTTCTTACTTCTGAGGGAGTTATGAGGATTGATGAGATACTGTATATAAAATGCTTAGCATCAGTCTTGGCATACAATAAGTGCTCAGCAGTGTAGCTGACATCCAACCGGAAGGATCTGGGAAGGCTTCTGGGAGGAGGGGAGGACACTAGCTGGGCCTTGAAGGCTGAGATGGACTCTAGTTGGTGTAAATGGCAAGAGAATGCCCCACATTTATGAAGAGAGACAAGGGAGCCCGCTGTCTGCTCATCGCTGTCCCCCTGCCCCCAATTCCCCTAGAGGCAGAGGGGGAGCCCGGGGCTAGGAGTGATGGAGGCTTGTCTCAGCAGAGCAGCTGCCCTCCCCTCCCCCACCGCCCCATCAGCCCCTGCCCCCAGCCCTCCCCTCGCTCCATCTAACTCCCCCCTCCCCCATGAGTATTTATCAGTCCTGCTGAGATGCGCTTAGCGCTTAGTGGGGACCAATTTCCTGCCGTCACTCAGGAATAGTGGCATTTGTAGGGCAGTGAGGAGACCTGGGGGTGGGGAGAGGGAACATGTGGTGCTCTGGGACTTCGTGCTCTGTCCTGCCCTCCCCTGGCTGCCCTTTATCCCTTGGGTTTGTCCACTCCTCCCTCTTGCTGGGGCTCTACCACCCCTAGGGTGGAGGAGAAATGGGATTCTAGTTCCTGGGAGACAGGGAGGATCCAGGGCTGGGCTGATTGGAGGAGCTGAGCCTGGGGAGGTGGCGGTACAGTGGGGGCATCGGTCAAAAGGACGCTGGGTTTTGCTGGCTGGGCTTCCCTGAAGTAGGTCATCGATACTCTGGGTTCATTCAACTCCGGGGCTCTGGGTGACTCAGAACAGAAATATGGGGGTTTGTGGCCGATTCCAGCCTCCATGGGAAACGAAAGCAGTGGCTCAGAGGCCCAGGAGGGGGTGAGGGGAGGCTATGACTCCGGCAGTATTGAGGTCCAGGCTCTCCCCGGGCTCAGGGACCCAGGCTGCTGGAGTCCTCTCAGCCCAGGCAGGAGCTTCCTTGATTTAGAGGTCTGGGCTGGGCGTAGGCTTAGCTGGCTACTTTCAGGAAGCTTCCCTGTATGCGACCAGGCCAGCAAGCCCTTCCTTTGGGCCAAGGGTCCTATCTGGGTCTGCAGTGCCTCCCCAGTTTCCTGTTTCCTTAGCTAGACACAGAGCTACCACTCATTGGGCAACATTATACACCAGGCCCTGGGCCAGGTGCTTGGTACATATTAACTTGTCTAATTCTTTATCAACCTGGAAAGACAGGCATGATTAAAATTACCCCATCCCAATTTTTTGGGGAAATGAGTTCTAAGAGCCTAGATCATTGCTCACGATCTTTTTTCAAATGTCACCTCCTCAGAGAATTCTTCCCCTATCACCTATTTTGTTCTTTTCCTCCCCCTCCCACCCTTGTCTTTTCCATCTTATCACTTTATTTTCTCCTTGTTTATTGCCTGCCTCCCAACTAAAGTGGGAGCTCCACGGGAACGGAAACCTTATTTGTCGTGTTCCCCTCCAAGCCCGGAACAGCACCTAGAACTGTGCTTTGAATGATGAATGTTTGTTGAGTGAGTGAAAGAAAGAATGAATGAATGAAGGAAGGAAGGAAGGGAGGAAGGAAGGAATGCCCCACGGCTAATAATAGCAGAGAAGGTATTCCAACCAGGAACCAAGTTCAGAAAACACTACCTGCTGGCAGCACCTGCACCAATGCCACCTGTCACTGTCAAAGGGAAAGCAATGTGCAGAGGAGCAGTCATTACAGGTAGTGGACGCCCTCAGTCTGGGGTCCCAGCAGACCTGTCTCAGCTTGATGAACAGCATGAAGTCAGAGATGCTAAAATTCAGCCCCCAGCCCCTGTTGCGGTTCGTGGATAGAAATGGAAACGAGTTTTAAGGCTCCGGGGCAGAGGCAGGTGGCTGGGGGGAGGGGTGGCAACTCTCTTCACCTCCATGGACTGGGCTGCTGACCTCTTCCAGGCCAGAAGAGCCAGATAGGGATGCATCTGCTATAGAAACCCAGCACAGCTGGGCCCAGCCGGCGGCTCTGCAGGGCTGGGTGCTGCTACCTGAGCTCAGACATTTATTAGGGTTTGGGGTTGGGGAGGGAGTCTATTTGTCTGGGAATGACAGGGAAGGGGAGAAGGGCTTTCGGGAGATGAGTGGCAGGAGAGATAAGCCTGATGTGTGACTTTCTGATGCTTGGTTGGTTTGAAAATAAGTTCTGGGCCTAGATACAGGATTGACAGGAGGATCAGAGAGGGCTGTTTGCTTTCCGCCTTCTGACTTTGAAAAGGGTCCATGAGTCAGGAGGCTGGGTCCTAGTGCCGGAGGGGCAGTGGAGGGTTGGGGGGCTGCCACGGGTCACCTTGACCAGGTTGCTCAGGAAGGTCGGGTTCCCAGGCTGGTGTGTTTTGGAATCAACCCCAGTGACTCTAAATTTCTGGGCTTGCCTTTGCTCCTGTTCTGGGAAGAAGCATGAGTGCCTGGAGCTCACAGACAAAGGGCCTTGAATGTGCTGGATTGCCGGCCGTCTTCCATGTGCATCTCCAGATCCACTTTCCACTCTCTCTGCCTTGTACCAGTCTCATTTATCCATTGGCTGCTTGGTTGGGTCAATGGGAGGCATTGGCAGGGAGGAGGATGGGGTCATGGCCTCCATCCCCCACTCCCACCCTTCCCTCCCCTCCTTCCCTGCCGTGCGGTTGGGTGTTGGTTATGACCCTCTAAGAGGCCGCAGCTCCTGCCATGCAGCGCTCTCCCTATAACTGTGGCTTCCAGATTCCCCTCCCTTGCTGGTCTGGGGTAGTAACAGCTCCCTACCCTTGCAAGCCTAGGGTTCCTATATCACCCCTTGTTGATTTCTCTCCATCCTGCCCACACCTCTGGAAATAGTCCCTTTGTTAATTTCTGTTTAATTGGAATATGACATCTCTTTCCTTTTGGGATCCTGGCGAATACATCAGCCTTGACCACAAGGAGGTGCTCCCAAGTGTGCCTGGTGGTCCTGTGGATCTGTCTCCTGCTTCAACAGTGTTTGGAAGGAACTGACCCAGAGACGTCTCCTCTTCCAGCCTCTGAACACCCTCCAACCTACTCTCCAGCTGCAACTTCTGCTACCACCTTCTCGGCTATGCCCTGCTTCCTGGACTTGCCAACAGCATTTTTTTGTGGTTCACTTCTTATCGCCGACCAACCATGAGCTCCCTGGTTTTTCAGATTTATTCCACGGCCTGGTCAACCCATATCTGCAGGTCTACACTACCTCTCTCTGGGCTTCTATTTCAACCGAGATGCTGTGGCTCTGGAGGGTGTGGACTACTTGTTCTGGGGTTGCCAGAGGAGAGGCTTGAGTGTGCCGAGCATCTCTTGAAGGTAAGAAACAGTATGGCAGGGCTTCCCTGGTGGCACAGTGGTTAAGAATCCGCCCGCCAATGCAGGAGACCCGGGTTCGAGCCCTGGTTCAGGAAGATCCCACATGCCGTGGAGCAACTAAGCCTGTGCACCACAACTACTGAGCCTGCGCCCTAGAGCCTGCAAGCCACAACTACTGAGCCCATGTGCCGCAACTACTGAAGCCGGCAAGCCTAGAGCCTGAGCTCTGAAACAAGAGAAGCCACCACAATAAGAAGCCCATGCACCACAATGAAGAGAAGCCCCTGCTCGCCACAACTAGAGAAAGCTCATGTGCAGCAACAAAGACCCAACAACGAAGACCCAACGCAGCCAAAAATAAATAAATAAATAAATTTAAAAACAAACAAACAAAACCAGTGTGGCCTATATGCCCTCTTCCAGGGTATGCAGAAGCCATCCCAAGATGAGTGGGGTAAAATCCTGGACGCCGTGGAAACTGCCATTGTCACGGGAAAGAACCTGAAACAGGCCCTTTTGGATCTTCATACCCTGGTTCTGCCCGTGCAGACCCCCATCTCTGTGACGTCCTGGAGAATCACTTCACAGGTGAGGAGATGAAACTCATCAAGAAGATGGGCCACCACCTGACTAACCTCCACAGGCTGGCTGGCATTAGGCTGGGCTGGGCAAGTATCTCTTTGCAGGGCCACCCTCAACTCAAGAAAGGCTAGGAGCCTCCAGCCCAGCTGCCTTTGAGGGGCCCCTCTGTTATCCCCCGGTGTCAGGGCTTCTGTCTGAGCCTCTCCCTGCAGCCACTAGGCAGCTTCTTAACCACTTTGGAGCCCTCTCCCAAGCCATGGACCCAATGGAAACAAGAAAGCCTTTTACAGCACTTCCCCACCCCCTGCAAAGGTGCTCCCATAGATATTACCAAAAGTGGCTGTCAGCACAGGGATACTGGAAAGGGGTTTGTGTCTGGGTTTCTGAAGGCTGCTTTTCTGCCTATGCAGGTTGGGCCAACCTTGGGGCAGAGGGAGAGCCTCACTAGTGGGGGTCAGAGAGCATGGGTGGCAGACCCTCGCTTTCCTTCTCTCTTCTCAGGCCTCAGGTTTCTCATCTGTAAAATGGGGGTAATGATAACTGCAGGGACCAACTGCCAGGCACTGTACTAAGAGCTGTATGTGCACAATACCATTAGTTTCCCAGAAGCCCTGTGCGATGGCTTCTCTAGCATCCCTGTTTGACTGATGAGCAAACGGAGCCTCAGAGAGGTACAGAGCCTTGCTCAGGTTCCCAGTCTGAGCGTGGTAGCCTGGAATTCACACCCAGGTCTCTCTGTGCTCTTAATCCCTGGGCCTTCTCTGCCTACCTTCTTGGGGCATTTGAGACAAAGTCAGGCCCAGTAGTCAGCTTGGGGCCTTGGAATCAGCAACAAAGGGTAATTTTCAAGATACAGCTGCTCAGTGTGGGGAGAGGCCCGGGTGGCAGAGCTGACTTTCTTCCTTTCCCTCCCCTCCCCTCCCCTTCCCTTCCCTGCCACTCCAAAGAGAACTAGGCATGAATAGCTTTGGCAGAACATCATAGGCCCCCTGTTTCTCACCTGGGTAGTGGTATTATTTTTCCTTGCTTTGCATTATGAGAGATCTACTGCCTCCATGGCTTCAACTAGTCATCCGCCTGTATCCACACTGGTGTCCTGCAAATATGCAGCCCCTCCTACTGTGACTCTGGGCTTGGCCATGTGACTGGATTTGATAGTGGGACAGTAGCCAACTTGGTGCAAGCAGTAGCTTGAAAAACTGTTCACTTGGACCCCTGCCATTCCCATGAGAGCTGTCCAGAGCTGGCCTCCTAGGAGATGAGGGACCAGGTGGAGCAGAGCTGAGCCATCCCAGGTGAGGCCTTCTTAGACCAGCCAGTGTCCAGTGGATTTGCCAAAGATATGTTAGCTAGGTGAGATCAGACAAGCCCAGACTCATGAGAGATAATAAATGGTTAGTTTTAAAAGCCATTAACTTCTGGGATCCTGGAGATCTCTCTCTTGGAGGCATCTCTTTCTTCACCAGTGCCAGGCCACATCTGGGCTTTCGGGCCTGAGGAGGTGGGAACAGTGAGAGGAGGGTTTCTACTTATACCCAATACATGGACAATGTTCTTCTGGCTCCCTGGGGCCCTCACCCCTGGGCTTCTCAGCATCTTTCCCTGGAGATTTCCTCTGGCTCCCCAAGTCCCTGAACTGACTATGAATGGGGTCATCTTTCTGGCTGCCTCCAGAAAAAGCTGAACATGGTACAGGGGACATGGAGCCCAAAGCAAGATGGCCCAGGGATGTCCCACTGCCACCCGCACCCTCCAACTCCACTGGAAAAGAGAGAAAGGTTTTCACACCCAACATCACTGAGGCCCCCAGTGTCCTTGGGTGTGAAACCAAGGTTGGCCGCAGGTCATTTCCCTTCCCCTCTCCACCCAGGTTGTTCTCAGCACTGCATGTTGCAGGCAGGAACCCAGCACTACTTTGTTTCACAGCCGGCAGCACTGGCTCATTGTCTATGGGGGATTTAGGGACAAGGCAGATCACGGCCCTCAGAAACCACTGGACTAGAGGCTTCTGGAAGGCAAGGACCGTGTCTGATCCATCCCCGTATCCCACGCCCAGCATGAGGACACATGCGTTTTACTGCCACCGACACAGAGAGACTCAGCTGGTTCAGCGCATGGCCCCCAACCAATTTCTCTCTTTGCCCTTCCCTGTCCTCCATCTTTATCCAGGCCATTGCTATTCCTACAGCTCCCAGCAGCTGGCTCCCGTCTCCAGGAAAAAAGCAAAGGGGTCCTCCCCGGTCCCCAATCCCTCCCTCTGTCCCTGGCTCCCTTCTTCATGAATCCTGTTGGGCCTTGCCAGCGCCCCTGCCCATCTCTTGACCTTTCCCTGGAGCAAGTCACCACTCAGGGCCCCAAATGGCTGGACACAGGTACCTCTGCCCAGGGCTTTGTCTTCCAAAGGCCAGTGACGGCAGGCCCACTGTCATTACAATTACTTCTGGTCCCACCTCTGATAGACAGAGGGGTCACTTTCATTTTAAAAATTAAATTCAATTTAATATTTGAGTAGGTAATAAATTATCATATTTCAAGGGTATCTACAGTGAAAAGTCCCCCTCCCATCCTGACCCAGCCTCCCAGCTCCCTCCACGGAGGCAACGTTACCAGTTTCTCCTGTGTCCTTCCAGGGACAGTCTTCGCATCTAAAGGCCATATATGGATATTCACACATATTTTTATAAATTATACGTTCCCCCTCTTTTGTTCACAAATGGTACATATCATAATATAATAATAATAATGGTACCATGTGACCCACAGGGTTCTGTGCTCTGTTTTATCACTTTACACTATATCTCAGAGATCACCCCCTAGCAAGACAGAGTTTCCCCGTTCTTTTTTTGGGGGGAGTGGATATACTTCACATACCATAAAATTCAGTAATTTTTAATATAGTCACAAAGTTGGGCAACCATCACTATTTAATTCTGGAACATTTCCATCAACCCCCAGAGAAACCTCATACCATTAAGCAGTCACTACTTTGCTTCTGCCTTCCAGCCTCTGGCGATCACTAATCTACCTTCTGTCCCTATGGACTCGCCTGTTCTGGACACTTATTATAAATGCAGTCATATGATATGTGGCCTTTTGTGTCTGGATCCTTTCACTCAGCATAATGTTTTCAAGGTTCATCCATGTTGTGGCATGTGTATCAGTACTTCATTCTTTTTACTGCTGAATGATATTCTTAAAGATATACCATGTTTTGTTTATCCATTTATCAGTTCATGGATGTTTGGGTTGTTTCTACATTTTGGCTATGATGAATGATGCTGCTATGAACATTTGTGTACAAGTTGTTATAGGAACATAGGTCTTTGATTCTCCTGGGTGTGTACTTAGGAGTGGAATTGCTGTGTCCCCTCATTCTTTTTAATGTCCGCATAGTAGTATCTCATTGTATGCATATACCACAGTTGATTTAAGCAATCATCTGTTGATGGACCCTTAGTCTCCCTTCCCCCTTTTATTTATTCATTTTTACTCTTTCAAACAATGATACGGGGAATAATTTTGTACGTTCACCAATTCACACATGTCCATATATATCTTTTTGTAACATTCCCAGAAGTGTAATTGCTGTGCCAAAGGGCGTATGCATTTGTAATTTTGATGAATGTCGTCACACTGTTTGCTTCCCCCCAGAGACTGTACCAGAAGCAATGTATGAGATGCCAGTTTCCTCTCAATCTCACTGATACATTGTGTTAGCAAGATTTTCGATCTTTGCCAATCTGATTGGTAAAATGTATATCAGGTAGTTAAAAAATTTTTTTTTAATTGAAGCATAGTTGATTTACAATGTTGTGTTAGTTTCAGGTGTATAGCACAGTGATTCAGTTATATATATATATATATATATATATTCTTTTTCAGATTCTTTCCCCTTGTTGGTTATCTATTTTATAGATAATAGTGTGTATATGTTAACCCCAACCTCCTAATTTATCCCTCCCCCCCCACCGCCCGCTTTCATCTTTGGTAATCATGTTTGTTTTCTATGTCTATGGGTCTATTTCTGTTTTGTAAATAAGTTCATTTCTTTTCTTTAGATTCCACATTTAAGCATATCAGGTAGTTTTATTTTGTGATTTTCTTAGTATGGGTAAGGTTGAGTGTCTTTTCTAATGTTTAAGAACTATATCTCCTTTGCCATGAACTATCTTCATAGCCTTTGCCCTTTTTTCTATCATGGTATGGGTCTTTTTCTTATTGATTCATAAGAGCTTTTTATACAAGTGGGAAATTAATGCTTCATCTGTGATAAGCACCAGGTATTTCTCCTCGTTTGTTGGTTGTCTTGACTTTGGTAATGGTGCTTTCTGTCATGAAGAGGTATTCTATTTATTTATTTATTTTTTTGCGGTACGCAGGCCTCTCACTGTTGTGGCCTCTCCCATTGTGGAGCACAGGCTCCGGATGCGCAGGCTCAGCGGCCATGGCTCATGGGCCCAGCCGCTCCGCGGCATGTGGGATCTTCCCGGACTGGGGCACGAACCTGTGTCCCCTGCATCGGCAGGCGGACTCTCAACCACTGCGCCACCAGGGAAGCCCGATTTTTTTTAGTTAATTGCATTAGGTGGTATTTACAGAACAAAGTCAGTCATAGTGAAAATATGATGTCCTGGATGTCCTAGTCTCGTTCCTGAATTTAATGAGAATGCTTTTAGAATTTCCTCATCTGGGGTTAAGATGGATAAGAAGAAGCTGTTTGACTTGTGGTTGCCAAGGGGGTGGGGAGGTGGGGAAGGGATGGACTGGGATTAGCAGATGCCAACTATTATATCTAGAATGGATAAACAACAAGTTCTTACTGCATAGTACAGGGGACTACATTCAATATTCTGTAATAAACCATAATGAAAGAGAATATGAAAAAGAATATATATATATATGTATAACTGAATCACTTTGCTCAACAGCAGAAATTAACACAACATTGTACATCAACTATACTTCAACAAGATAAATTTTAAAAAATAAAAGAAAAATAAAGAAGCTGTTCTTATTTCATTAAGAATTTTTAAAATTAAGAATGGCTGCTGATTTATGCAGATAATTTATGCTTAGATTCTCTAATGTGGTAAATTATATTAATAGATGTCCTGACACTAACGACCTAGCACTTCTTAAACCCTGCTTGATCATGATATATCGTTCTTTTACTGTGTTGCTGGATTCTGTATGCTACTCTTTCATTTAGATTTGTTTCAGGGAAATTAATGTGAGATTGACCTGTCATTTTTGTGTTCTTCCAGTTGGGTGTTGGTATTATTATTGGTGCTATACTCACTTCATAAAAATCATCTAGAAACTTTCCTTCTTTTTCTATGTCCTGGCACAGTTTAAATAGCACTGGAGAGAACCGTCCCTTAAAGGATTGGTAGAATTCGAGGGGCCAACCTCAACCTGCTGCTGGTGCCTGGGAGGAGGGTCTCAGTGACTCAGATGATTCTGTCACCTCTGCGGTGACAGCAGGACACTTTCGGTGGTGCTGACGGTAAGCCTCAGAGACGCAGACTCCCAGGTCCTTGGGGTGGGACTCTCCTTCCCACCATCCTGGATCGTCTCGCTGGGCGAGCCTGTAAGAATTCCACATGGAAAGGTCACAGCAGAGCTGGTGGACAGACACGACCCAGCGTGAAAACAGCTGGATTTGGAGGGGAGAATTTCTTCAGGCTGGGCTCAGTGATATGGTGGCTGTGAGGTCAGACTACCCATTCCCTCTCCTCCATCTCTCTCAGGGCCCGCCAGCGAGGAGGTTCACACATCTGGGTGTGTGTCTCTGTGTGTCTGGGTAGCTGGGCCTCCCCAACCACCACCCCCACCCCACCCCGTCCTCCATTACAGTTCTCTGCTGTTCTGTCTGTGGGTGTCCAGGTGACAGTGGTGCTTCTGCCGATCTCTGGTCGCCCTCTGCTGTAGCACCTTGTGTCCAGCGACCAGCAGCAGATGGGCAGGCTCCAGTTGTTTCTGTGTGTCTGCCAAGGACGCATCTTCCCAACACTTCATAAACACTGCTTTATAAGCTGCAGGGACTTCTCCCACCTCCGCCCCCTCCTCCTGCCTGCTTCCACCTCTTCAGGTCTGCTGGCACAGTTTAATTTCCATCCCTGGTATTTCTCCCCAGCCCGTGACAACCTCAGGTGGAAGCAATTTCACCGTCTTGTAACTCACTGGGTCATTATAATTAGTATCCCCGACACCTGGGGCGAGGGCGGAAGGAAGGAAAGAAAGACTTGATACAGCCGGGCGAAGACCAGCCTCTGGGGGCTGGGGCGGCCCTTCCTTCTGCTTTAGCTCCGAACTCAGATTTTCTCAGGGCTCTAATTCCATCACACCCCCTCCCCTCTGTGTGTGCAGGGTGGGAGGCAGGTGAGGAATCAGGCACTGCTGGGATGGGCCCTGGCTTTGCACAGCGGGGGTCTCTGGCCTGAGTGAGGGTCCCAACGTCTGAGGCTGGGGGTAGTGTGGCCCCTGGAGGGAGAGGAGGTCAGTACCTTCCACATCCCCCTGTCTTAAGGACCTGGTATCCCAGCAAGTCATCCCTCCCTGCCTTTGGGTCCCTGCAGCCCCAGAGCCAGAGCCCATCAAGAGCTGGTGATGGTGGCCACGGGCAGAGCTGGGTCCAGTCCCAGGCACAGCCAGGAGTGGGTATGACTCTGAGAGAAGCAGCCAGGTGGGGGGACAGGACACGTCAGGGAGCAAAATTTCTCATCAGGTTAGTCAAGGCTTTTTGGTTGCAAGCAACAGAAATATACTCACGTAAGAGAGGGAATTTATGGTTAGCGTGTTGGGCCACCTCAAAGTTAACAGGTAACAAGAGGAGAACCAGCAGCTTTGGGAAGTCAGGACCAAGGCCGCCCCAAGGATCCTGGAAGTCGGAAGAGGTGAGTCTTCTCTCCAGGGAGCAGTTTATGTGCTCAGTAGCTCATGCAGCCAATGCGACTCAGTTCCATAGCCCCCAGTCTCTGTTTCCCAGTTAAAAATTCCAAATTCCTCATGGAGGCTCATTCATTCATTCATTTGATGGTTGGCTCATTCGTTCCATAAATATTTATCGAGCCTCTCCTGTGTGGTAGGCAGAATTCAGGCAGGCACTGAAGAGACAGCAGTGATCAAATAAAACAAAAGTACTTCTCTAGCCTCTTACATTGTGGGGGGCAGAATCTGATGGCTCAGTTTGGGTTGGGTGTCCACCCGAAGGCAATCAGCTGTGGCCAGTGGATTTCGTGAGCCCAGAGGCCACCCCAAATGGGTTCTACTGCAATGGTCAAATTGCTCTTCAAGACATACCTCAGCTCTCGACTGACATTGTAGAAAGCAGGTGGTGGGCTTAAAAGAAGCAAGACTTTGTGGAGCTTATTCTTACATCTAGGCAGCAAGATTTTGCTCTGGGCAGACTGGGGGTTCTCAAGGAGGATACTGGCTATGGTGCATGCCCAGGCTCTTTGCATCATCCACTCCCAGGTGGGAGGGGGCAGGGGGCTGGAGAAGGGCCATCCATACCTGCAGCTTTCTCTGTGCACCACACCTGATGCAGCAGCGGCTGCGGGTGAGGATTGGACACCTGCCTTCCTCACCCCACCTTCTCCTCTCCTCTGTCCCTGTCCTGGCTGGAGCTTCCATGGACAGAGAGCAAGCTTGCGGGGCTCAGGGCAGTCTTGGGGTGCCCCATCTTTGAGCACTCCACATCCCCTGAGGACCGAGTCTGTCCTGTCGATTGCCGCTCCCTCCATTCCACACTCAGTTCAGAAGAAAAGCTCATCAGGCCCCCCACTTCCCCACCTTTTCACCCACACCCCCGCCGACTTTTCGGCCTTAGCCCTGGGAGACGTGGCTTAGCTGTGCCGGCTCTCAGCAGACAGTGCCCTGGGCGGACTCCCCAGGAAATTCCCAAATCAATCCCTCAGGGCTTCCCACTTTTGACCCAATTCGTAAGGTCCTGGGTGACCACCCCTCCCGGGCTGGAGCCTTGTAAGGGGACTGCTTATAATAATACCATTATTCTCCTTAGCCGGGGGCAGTCTGAGCCCTCAGTGAAGCGGGCCTGCCATTAGAACCCTGCAGAAACAGAGTAATAGCCTACGCAGGAAGCCATTTGTAATGTTGCTGTAATTCCCATGATTCATTAAACAGGAATGGAAAGTGATAACATTTCCCCTAGAAAAAAAGACTCTTCCTGGAGTCACACGCTGAGTTCACTTGGCTCAACTGTTTTATTGACTAAGCATCTTGTGCTGATGTGAAGAGCACGCAGGCCCAGTGCCACTTAGTTTTACATCAGCTGAAATGAAAGTGGAGGAGGGGGTCCTGCTGGGCTTGGGCCTTGACCGTGGAAATGGAGCCTCTGTCCCCACTTGGTTGCCCAGTCTGGTGTCTCCTGAAGGCCTGGGGCCCTCTGGGGCTGAGGGTCCGTTTGACTGAGGCCTGTCCTGCATCCACCCTTGGTGGAGGGCTGGGGGACAGAGTGGAAAGCCCTGTCTGCCTGTGCCTGAGCCTGCAGCTGGCATTACTCAGCCCCATGCGATGCCCACCTTAGGGCCCTTCCCTGGCCCTCATCACACATATGGTCTGTGGCCCCCCGATGGCTGCCCATCCCCCACCCCTTTCCTTTATATGGTCTCAGATCACTCACCACTCAGTGCCCCAATTAGGAACCTGGATGTTGTCCCTGATGCCCTACTTCCGTTACTCGCCAGCTGACTACTCGCAGAGAGGCCTCCTCTCCCTCCACTGCCACTGCCCAAGTTCAGGCCTCACCATCTCCTGCCCACCCAGCCATGCCATTGCCAGCTGCCCATCGGAATCCCTGTCTCCAGCCTCTCCCTCCGCAATGAAGCCTTTACAGTGTGGCTAGGGTGATTGTTCTAAGCGGTGACTCTGACCGTCTTTCCCCTCTTTCTTAGAACCTCTGCAGGCTCCTGAGGGATCAGTCCAGAATGCCAAGCTGGCCTCAGTCTACCTTTCCAGCTCCACCTCCAGCTACCCTCACCCTCACCCCCCCATGCATTCCAGGTTTTAGCAACCCTCAGGATCACTCGGTGTCTTCAGACCACACCGTGTGTATTCACGTCTTTTCTGTGCTGTTTCCTCAGCCTGAAAAGCCCTTGCCATTCTTCCTTCCTTGGAAATCCCTACTTCCTCCTACAAGCTGGTGCTGCGGCCCTCCCCAGCACAGGAAATGGTGCCTCGCCCTTCAGGCTGTGCAACACCAAACTTTGAAGTCATCTTTTTCTTTCTCTCTCTCATACCCTGTATCCCTGAATCTATCTGTCACCAAATCCTATTGCCTCTAATTTCAAAGTATAGCAACAATCTGACCATTCCCACCACCCTCGTCCCTGGGGGGCTCATCACGGGGCTCCCAGCATTTGTCCTTCCTCTCCCCATTCCCATTCTGTCATCCACATGTCTGAGCACCCTGTTCCTTTGATGAAAGCCCCTTCACTGGCTTCCCATTTCACTCAGAGAGAAGGCTGCTGCCCTCACCACGGCCTTGAAGATCTTATATACTCTGCCCCCCACGGCCCCCCTGACCTCACCTCCTACTGTTTACCCCATGCTTACTCTGTTTTAGCTGCACTGGCTTCCTCGCCTTTTCTTTTCTGTTTTTTTTTTTTTAAGATTTATTTATTATTTAATTTATTTATTTTTGGCTGTGTCGGGTCTTAGTTGCAGCACGCAAGATCTTCGTTGAGGCGTGCGGGATCTTTCACTGTGGCGCGTGGGCTCTTCGTTGTGGCGTGCGGGCTTCTCTCTAGTTGTGGCGTGCAGGTTTTCTCTTTTCTAGTTGTGGCGTGCAGGCTTCAGGGTGTGTGGGCTCTGTAGTTGTGGCACGTGGGCTTAGCTGTCCCGCGGCATGTGGGATCTTAGTTCCCTGACGAGGGATTGAACCTGTGTCCCCTGCATTGTAAGGCACCTTTTCTACCACTGGACCACCAGGAAAGTCCCTTCCTTGCTTTTTCTTGACCACACCAAGCAGACCCCTGCCTCAGGACCTTTGCACTTGCTCTTCCCTCTGTCCTGCACCATCCCCAGTTCTCTGCAATGCCACATTCTCAGGGACAACTTTCATGACCTTCTTTTTTTTTTTTTTCTGTACGCGGGCCTCTCACTGTTGTGGCCTCTCCCATTGCGGAGCACAGGCTCCGGACGCGCAGGCTCAGCGGCCATGGCCCACGGGCCCAGCCGCTCCGCGGCATGTGGGATCTTCCCGGACCAGGGCACGAACCCACGTCCCCTGCATCGGCAGGCGGACTCTCAACCACTGCGCCACCAGGGAAGCCCTCATGACCTTCTTCTTCAAACTGGGCAACTTCTTCCTCTGGCACTTCCTACTTTCTTCTTTCCATTTTATCTTTCTCCCTAGCATGTGTCACCAACACACTGTATATTTTATTTTATTATTTTAGTTTTAATTTTTTAGTTTGTTTCCCTCCACCAGACTATAAGCTCCATGAGGGCAGGGACTTTGGGGAGGTTCTTTTTTGTTTATTTCTGTATGCCTAAAATAGTGTTTGGGGCTTCCCTGGTGGCGCAGTGGTTAAGAGTCCTCCTGCCAATGGAGGGGACATGGGTTTGAGCCCTGGTCTAGGAAGATCTCACATGCCACGGAACAACTAATTCTGTGTGCCACAGCTACTGAGCCTGCGCTCTAGAACGCGCGAGCCACAACTACTGAAGCCTGTGCACCTAGAGCCCGTGCTCTGCAACAAGAGAAGCCACGACAATGAGAAGCCCATGCACTGCAATGAAGAGTAGCTGTTGCTGGCTGCAACTAGAGAAAGCCCGCATGCAGCAGCGAAGACCCAACGCAGCCAAAAATAAAATAAAATAAAACAGTGTTTATATGCAGTAGACAAGAAAAAAACATCTGTTGAATGCACAAGTCATGCCAACTTCCTACTCACTTAGCTTTCCCTGACCCCTCCTGGCCTGTCCAGACTGAAGAGATCACCTACTTCTCTGTGTTCCCATAACACCTCATTCAGGCCTCTGTTAGAGCAAAGGGCTGTTTGTTGTGTTTATTTTGGGCTTGATTCCTGCCAGTGGGGGAGAACCCATGATGACCAGGCTTTGTCTTATTTATGTCTGGGTTCAAGGCTCCAGAACAGGTTTGGCCTATGGGGGGGGGGGGGTTCTCAATATACACTAGGGAATTTATTTTCCTTGCGTTGTCCCTTTTCACCAGTCCTCCTAGCCTAGCAGAGCCAAGCCTGTCCCCATGAAGAACCTGAAGCCTGGAGCAGAGGAAACTTGCTCAGTGTCAGTGGCAGAGCCAGGAGGGAGCCCTTGGTCTCTCAGGTGATGGGAACAGGACCCGTGGGGACAGGGCCTGGCCCCTCTCTGCCGAGTGTGGTACAGAGCACCATGGGCCTCCAGCAGAGGCTGGAGGAGGCTGGGAGCATCTGAGCTGGTTATGTTCATTGATCAGACCAGTGTGGCCCCAGCCCCCTAGGCCATGATGTTCCCAACAATCTCCTGACTCAGAAACTGCTCTGAAACTTTCACAACCCACTCTGATGAGTGATCTTCCCAGAAATGGGACTGAACAGAAGCTCTTGAGGGATAAGTCTGACTCAGAGTCGCCTCTTCATGCCCCCTCTAATGAGGGCCGAGGTCTGCTCGCCTGGTGTGGGGAGCAGTGGGGACCCCAGGGCTTGCGGGCCACAGGGAGCAGAGACTGCGGACAGACCCCTCCTCTACTGTCGCCACCCAACATTTCTTGTGCTGGACTCTGTCTTAGCGTGACCCAGAGAATGACCGTGAGCCAGCATCCTGACCCCTGTCCCAGCTATGAGCCACGGACATGGGTGCAGGGACCATGTTCTCCTCAGCAGAGCTAAGCACCCCCTGACTAGGTGCTTGGACAATGTCTGATGAATTTGCAAGAATAAAAGCTGGCTTCCACCCAATACTGAAGTGAGCCTTACTTGTGATCTTCCAAGGAAAGTTGTTAGGCTGCTCCTTGCATACTTCCTGTGACGGGGAGGTCACTACCTAATCAAATTTCAGATCTTAGTTTGGGTTTTCTAGAAGCAGACCCTGAGACAAGGATTCAAGCACAGCTAGCTTATTGGGGAGGTGACCCGGGGAAACAGTGGTAGGGGAATGGGAAGTGAGACAGAAGGGAAGGAAGCCGGTGCAGAATGTATGTGAACAAGTTGCCATTATGGACAACTGGAGTGTAGTTCTGCTGCAGATAGCATAGAACATGTCTTGGAGTTATCCCAAACAAGGATGAAGAAACAGGGGTGTTTATTCACCAACTCCCATTGGTCGTTGGCTGCCACCAACTTCGGGCACTTCCAGCCTGCCCTGTGTATGGTCTGAGCATGCTCGCTCAACCAGGAAGAGAGTCGCCGGTGTTGGCAGTAAGCTGGGGGAATATCGGTGGGACTCTATTGCACCATAGGTGCCTTCTGACTTTTGCATTTCTTCTTAGCACACTGGTACCCTGAGCTGTGCATCACCCATTCTCTCCCTCACCCCGCATATCATTGGTTCTACCCCCATAGCTCTTTTCCCTCTGGCCTTCTGCCCCACCCTGGTCCAGGTTGCCGTCATCTCTCACCTAGATCCAGCTCCCCAGCAGTTTTCTTCTTTCCTGTCTCAGCTCACCCCAGTCTGTCTCTTTCCCTTCACAGCTGCCAGTGTGAACTTTCTAAACTCCCCTGTCACTGCTCTTTTCAAATGGCACAGTATTTGACATTGCCTACTTCTGCCTTCGTGAAATCTAGCTTCTCCTTCAGAGTCCAGATATCACCTCCTCCATGAAGTCTTCAGGGATTTTCCCAGCTGGAAGGACTCTTTGTCTACTCTGTGCTGTCATAAACTTTGGAGCTTCTAGTAACATTTGTGTTCCTATGAAAAAAATTGAGCACTTACCAGGCGCTATGCCAGGGGCCAGCTACATACTTTATCTCATTTAATGTATATTTTAAAAATTTAATATTTTGTTATTGTTGCTGAGCAATATAACATACACACAGAAAAGTACGTAAAGTATAAATGTACAATATAACAAGTAATTATAAAGCATCCAGCCATGTAAACACCACTCAGGTCAAGAAATAGAATTTATTTCATTGATGAGGCAACATGGGCCCAGAGAGGTTAAATGATTATTCCTTGGTGGGAGAATTGGAATTTGAGCTTGAGATCGTCTGACCCCACACAACTGCCTTACCTATGACTAGGGTTGTCCGATTTAGCAAATAAAAGTAAAGGATGACCAATTTATTGTGAATTTTGGATAAATAATGAATAACTTGAGTATAGATGTGTCCCAAATATTGTGTGGGACATACTTACACTAAAAAGTTATTTGTTATTTGTCTGAAATTTGAATTTAACTGGGCCTCCTGTATTTTACCTGGCAATGTTGTGGCCCTCATCTCTTGGTTTTTCTCATGTGATGGTCATTTGAGTCTGTGTCTCGCCTCTCTCTGGGGGATGCTCTCACATACAGGGCAGACCTTTGCCTTCTTGCTTACATACATCCCACACCAGGCTCAGAAGTTGCTCGGTAAATGCTGCTTGTATGGGGTGGACACAAATTGTTATCCCCAGGAAAGACTCTGGGCAGTTTCTGCTGAACTTGGTCCTGGCTCCTTCCTGACCGGAACCTGGATGCTTTGGAGAAAGGATATGAAGAGCGGTTGGGTTCCCCTCTCTTCCACCCTGATCCCCACTCCAGCTCTGGCTGCCTACTCCTGAGACTCAGGCCCACCCTGGGAGGACCAGCTGGGGTGGCAGAACCCAGACTCCCTGAGCTGAATGTGGCTCTTCCACCTCAGCCTCAGGGTCTGTGAAGGAAAATGTACTGTTCCCATTTTACAGATGAGGAAACTGAGGTTCAGTGGGCTAAGTGACTTGCCAGAGGCCACACAGTTGGTTTGCTTGTGTTTATTTATATTCTAAAGTGATTTTCACCGCTTGGTGGAAGTGGGGTTTAGATCATGTCTTTCTGACTCCAGTTCTATCCAGTTCCCTCCCCCGGCCTCAGGACTGTGGATTCCAGCTTACAGAGCCCTTCTGGTGAGAGGGCTGAGTCTTGGGCAGGTGGAGGGTGGGGGAGGAGGGAAAGATGGAGGCCCATCTCACAGACATAGGTGGGGAGGGTCTGGGTATCCTAGGCTGACATCTCGGTCACAGACACTCTAGGGACCATCCTGTCCCTCCCCCTGCTTCAGGGAAGACCACATCTGCCAGGATAGGCAAGGGGCTGTTTGGAAGGTTGGCACTCTTTTTTTTGTTTTTCTTTTGGACTTTAAATTTAAAAAATTTTATTATGGTAAGAACACTTAACATGAGACCTAGCCTTTTAAATTTTGAAGCAATTTTTAAGTCGGCCATACTGTTTGTTTGTTTTTTTAATATCTTTATTGGAGTATAATTGCTTTACAATGGTGTATTAGTTTCTGTTGTATAACAAAGTGAATCAGCTATACATAAACATATATCCCCGTATCTCCTCCTCTTGTGTCTCCCTCCCACCCTCCCTATCCCACCCCTCTAGGTACGGTTGGCACTCTTGCTGTCAATGTTTCAGGGCAGACCCCAGGCTCAGGCTGTCATTGCTTCACTCCTATTTCACCTCATCAGCCAAAGAAGCAAGTCATCCATCAGCCACTGCTTAATGTAGAACTGGACCAACTGCAACCAAGTCCTTGTCTCATGACTTTCCAGCTCTGCTGAAGACCCTCAGGAGCTTATGTCTGCTCGCCGGGACAGGATCAGGGATCCAGCCACCCAGCAGCCCCAGCCCCATTATCAACCTCAGTCCCAGCTCCAGTGTCAACAGGCCAGCTCCTTCCCCAGCGCCAACGTCAGCTCCTTCCCGGCTCCATCCTGTCCTAGCCCAGCCCTAGCCCCATCCCCCTCCAGGCTCTAGGGTCCGAATTCACCAGGAAAGCGTCCTAAGGACTCCGATTTTGCTTTCTCTGGGTTCAACTGAGTACTGGCTCCACCCCTCAGCTCCACCAGCACAACAGCCATGCCTGCAAACAGGGGCCTCCTGGTTCATCCCTGGAAGGGCAGGTCTGGGAACCCTGAGACGGTGTCCAGCCAGCTCTACCAGGGGCTCTCAGAGTCACGACCTTCTCTAGGGTCCAAGGGCCTGGAGCTGGTCCAAGCATCCTCCTGTTGTGAGGGCCAGCCTTCCTTTATAGAAGTCTGCCCTTTGATATTGCTCTGAGGACCAGGGTAGCACGTGTGCCTTGGAGTGTGTGTAAATGTATATGAACCTAAATGTGTGCATGTACACATATAACCACCCAGGTGTTTTCATGTGTGTCTCTGCACCTCTACTGCTCAGAGCACACCCGGGGTTATGTCTACTCCTGAGCCCTGGCCATAGGAAGGATGTGCACAGCCTGGTGTGTGCCCAGAGGAGGGGAGACTCGGGATTCCCCTTGTACACTTGAGGAAGGGGTAGAGGGAAGATGTTCAGCACCATGAACTGCAGGCCCAGGGGTCACTAGCTCTGGGTACAGAGAGTAGTGCTCTACCTAGCTCAGGGTCAGGGTTCAGGAAGGGGGTGGTGTCTTGGGCAGAGACCACAGCAGCGCCCCCCCCCCCCCCCCCCCCCGCCCCCACTTCCTGAGCTTTTTCCTGGTGATCAGAGGCCGTGAAATGAGGTGTCTCAGTCTCCTGAGCCAGAAATGGGCAAACCACAGGGAGAGCAATTTGCGTTTCAGATATAGCTGCTCCGGCTAGAGGCTTTATACCTGAGTGGCCACTTCTCCTGTCCTCCCTGCAAAGCTGGCTGGCTCGATCCATGGAGGCCTGAGCAGGGCTGGGGTCACAGCCTCCTGATCATCCTTAACCCCCAGGAAAAGACAGGATGGGAACACCACCCCACCCCGCTAGTTCCCACGAACCTGAGGACTCAGTGGCCTCCTGGGGCTGCCTGTGTCCTGTAGCTCCTGCCCCATGGCGCTGACGCCTCACTTTGACTCACTCAGGCAACAAGCATTTATTAAGCATTTCCTTTGATTCAAGTGTTCTTCTAGGAGCTGGGGAACATAACATAAAAATCCTTGCACTCCTGGAACCGTCATTCTTGAGACAGGGGAGATGGACTACAAACGTTAATGAGTAAAACAGAGAGTATGTTCAATGTGGTGAGTTTCATGAGAAAAACGAAGCTGGGGCGAAGGATAGGGTATGTTACGTGTTGTGATTTTAATTAGCTTGGTCCAGCAAGGAGATACATGAGCCAAGAACTGAAGGAGGGGAAGGGGTGACTTGTGCGGGGAGGAGAGGGCCAGGTCGGTGCTGGCGGTCTACCGCCAGTTTAAGGACACATGGTGAGGGGGGACCCCTCTGTTGGGGACTTGGGTCTGGGGAGGAAGTTATAAAATCCAAGACCTGCAGATTCATCATCTCACTGCCGTTTACTGAGCCCTGTTACTGGCCAAGTTCTGCTCTAAGGGCTTCCACAATGCCATCTCGACAATAAGCATGGGAAGTTGGCACTAGGGTCATTCCCATTGCGTAGATGAGGAAACTGAGGCTCAGGGAAGTCATGTGACTGTCCGAGGTGACACAGACCATGACAGAGTCCTGACTGGAACCCAGACTGGTCAGACACCGAAGCCCATGCTCTTAAAACTTCAAAGTCTCTCAAAAATGGGAAGGAAACAGCTATTAGTTATTAAGCCTAGCCCTACTTTGGGGAGATTGGGATTCAGTCTTGCAGGGTTTCCTCTGGAGGTAGCCTCTAGGTCAGAGCTTTCTGGGAGGTTTCTTCTTCCTGAATTTTCCCTATCTCTACATTTAAGAGTTCTCAGTTTTCCACAGATTTAGGCACCTGTGGGCTGCTTGTAGTCTCCATGGGTCTACACCAAGTTCTCTCAACCATCCTGCTTCCTCCAAGAAGTCTTCCCTGATCGAACCCTTGACATCTGGTGGCTGCCTCTCTCTCTGCCCAGTCCTGACACTGAATAACTCCTTAACTCTGTTTCCCTAATTTCCTCCTGTTACAGGCTGGACTGTGTCTCTCCCACACCCCCAGTTCATATGTTGAAGTCCCAAGTCCCTGGTACTGCAGAATGTAACTATATTTGGAGATAGGGCTTTTAAGAAGTGGTTAAGGTAAAATGAGGTCATGTCGGTGGGCCTTAATCCAATATGCCTGGTGTCCTTATAAGAAGAGATTAGGACAGGGACATACACAAAAGGAAGACCATGTGAAGACACGGGGAGAAGATAGTCACCTACAAGCCAAGGACAGTGGCCTCAGAAGAAACCAACCCTGCTGACACCTTGATCTCGGACTTCCAGCTTCCAGAACTGTGACACAATCAATTTCTGTTTTTTAAGTCAGTCTGTGGTACTTTCTTATAGTAGCCCTAGCAAACAAATACACCTCCTTTCCCCTCTTTTAAATCTCCTATCAGGATGGGAAAGCAGAGCCTCACGGGCTACCTCTCGCCTGCTAAGAGCACGCCAAGCCCACACCGCCTGGTGTTACGTGGCCTGGGTCCCAGGGAATAGAGGTCAAGGTTGCTAGCTCTCCCCAGCTGCAGGCCTCGCTGACGTTCCCATTCACCGACAGCCCGTCAAAGCAACAATCCCTGCAACTGACACTTCGATATGCAGCCATTCCGCCACGCTGCCCTTCTGACACACAGGCGTCCCGCCACCCTGTCATTCTGATCTGTCGGCCGTCTGGCCCGCTTACATTTCGCCCCCACGAAGGTCCATGAAACTGACACTCGAGGCATAGACTGGCCTCAGCCCCGCTACTCCCCGGCCACGTTCCGCCACACTGACAGCTCGCCCTGTGGACATTCACGGTGCTCGGATACACTGACCCCTCCATGTGCTGACCTTCCTTCCTGTCAAAATGTCAGGGTTGGTCAGCCTTCTCCGTTCACCAGCTAATGAGAGTTCTGTGCGTTTCTCTCTTTCTCTGTGTCACTAACATGGTCCTCCCGCCTGCTCTCCACCCCTTTCTGCTCATCCTCACCTGTAACCCTCGGCATTGACCTTGCTCCATGCAGCCTCCCCCCGATCAGACCCCTGACCCCCACTTCCTCCCTGCTGACGCCCTTTGCTAACTGCTTCTATTTAACCCAGATCAACCAGACACGTTTCAGGCCGCTCACACCACCTCCTGGGGAAGCAATGGTCTCCATCCCCTGCCGAGTGCGCTGAGGGCCATGTGAGCCGCCCCTGGATACAAGGGAGGCCTTTCCATCGGTTGGCCATGACCCGCTGATCTGTTTTTACTCACAACAGCTCTGACAACACATATGCAGGGTCTTCTAACACCAGCAACAAATTCTCTGATTCTCCAACACCAGCTGCGTGTCTAACCATTCAATTCAATTCTGAGACAAAAATACCCAGAGTTAGCATCAGACCCCACAAGTTCAAGGGCCCCGTGCCGCCCACCACCCCCCCTTTCAGATACCACTTGTCAGTTCTGGGCTTCCTGTACTTCTGACTGACTGGCTATAAATTGGGTGTTCCCATAACACCTCCTCAGTGTTGATAGTTTGCTAGAACAGCTCACAGAACTCAGAAAATCACTTTCTTTATAGTTACTGATTTATTATAAAGGATACAACTCAGGAGGAGCCAAATGGAAGAGAGGCATAGGGCAAGATATGGGGAAGGAGCTCGAAGCTTCCATGCCCTCTCTGGGCTCGTCACCCTCCCAGCACCTCGAGTCACCAACTCAGAAGCTCTCCAAACCCAGTCGTTTAGAGATTTTTACCGTGGTTTCATTACGTAGGTACCATTGATTAAATCGCGGGCCACTGGTGACTAACTCAATCTCTAGCCCCTCCCCCTTCCCTGGAGGTGGCAGGGTGGGAGTTTGTGTGGAGGTGGGGCTGAAAATTCCAATCCTGCCTCTTTCAGCAGCCAGCCCCTATCCTGCAGCTCTCTAGGGGCTCCCAGCCACCGATCATCTCATTAGCATACAAAAGGCACTCTTAATACTCTGGAGATGCCAGTGGTTTTAGGAGCTGTGTGCTGGGCAACCAGGAAACAGAGCAAATATTTACTTTTTTGTTATATCATACCCATGCACATGTGTAATTTCAACAAATCTCCTTTTCCCTGAAGTAGTGAATGAGTCCGTCTGTTGCTGCTGAAAGATCCCCAAGTGGTCCCTTTACTTGTGCTGACATCCTTAGCCTTTTCTTATTCCCGCTACCCATCCCTGCAATTCTGGAGCCCTGGGTCTGAACTCAGATGCTCCATGTACAAATTGTGTGACCTTGGGCAAGCCCCACCTTGTCTCTGAGTCTCAGTTTCCTCATCTACAAAATAGAGCTGGTACTAACAGTACCCACCCCACAGTGATGCTGTAAGGAGCCAACAGGACATGCGTGTAAAGCACTGACTGAGGGCACGGCGTAGAGTAGGTGTTCAGTAAACAGGGCAGCGGTTCAGGGTCTGGAGTCAGTTGCTGGAGCTCACCTCTCTGGGTTTGCATCTGGGTAGCACAACTTACTAGCTGTGTGACTCTGGGAATGTTACTTAACAACTCTGGGTGTTATATGTAAAATGGACATAGCAATAGTATTTACCTCCCAGAATCACTGTGAGAATTAGATGGCTTAACGTGAAAAGGGCTTGGATCAGTGTCTGGCATGGAGTAAATTCTATACAAGTTTTAGCTCCTATTGGTCATATTATTAGTAGTTATATTACCATTGGATATATTATTAGTTATGGTTACATGAGTGTTAGCTACTATTACTCACTCAGGCTTCTTCCAGGTGACGCCACGTCAGTGGAATCCTTCCACTCACTCATGGCTCACACATGTTTTGCTCCCCTTTGGAGATCCTAGTACCACAACTGTCCTGCCATAGTGTTCCGCCACATCGCCGCTGTCCCCTCTGCCTGGGTGCTCGGCTCAATTTCACTTGGACAATCCTCCACATGCTTCCGGTCTCAGGCCACAAGCTACTGCCTTAGGGAAGCCCCCTGAGCTCTTGATAAGTCAGTCCCCGTTACATGCACTCGTGAGACCACGTGCCTCTTGTACCTTGCACTGATTATAATCATCATTTTGCCTCTACTTCTGTGATTGTCTGATTCAAATCGGTCTCCTTTCTTGACCGTAAACTTCCTGAGGTCACTGATCTGTCTGTCCCTTGCTCATGTTTATACTGTCAGTGCTGATACTTCGTAGGCGCCCAATAAATATTTGTTGAATGAAGGAGTGAATAAATGAATGAATGCATGGAGGCCCAGTGCCACCTTCTTCCTCCTTGTATTCCGCGGCCTCTGGGTTGGGCTCCCTCCCTCACCTAGGGGGCTGCATCAGAGCCGGGCGCTCAGTCCATTCTCTGATGCCACAGTTGTGGGGAGGGGCAGAGGAGCAAGCGGGACTCACAGCTGCACACACTGTGAGTCACACTGTGAGGCCGGAAGCAGCACCTCCAGCAAGACCCCAGTGTTGGTGTTTTCAGCCTCGTGTGGGCGGCAGACATTCTCAGCCTGAGGCGGCACCTCATCCTGCCTCTTGTTCCTGGGCTCTCTTCCTACCATCGTCGCCCACCTTCTCCTGCTTAATTTTCTGACTTCAGACACTCTCTAGTAGGGCTATGTCTTTCTAGAAGTGTCTCCCTAGCCTGTCTGGGGGTGGGAGGAGTTCTCTGGAGGTCCTGGTCCACAATCAGTCTTGAATTGGAATTTTGAGCATGGTGTATGGTCCAGGCATCTCCGCTAGCTGTGCTTGGGGAGGAGTTGATTCCAGAGACCCTGCAACCTCACCTGTTTTGCCGGCTAAAGCCCTGATATCAGTGTCCCTCCGGGTTGTCTGAGCTTGAGCTCTAGTGTCCTGATCCACACACCTCGTGGGGTTGAATCCCCACACACGGCCTGACATGGTCAGAGTTGTGTTTGTGGGACAAGTGGCTTTGCATTCCAGCTCTGCCACCAGCTTTCTGATCTGGGGCAAGTGGTGTCACCTCTCCAAACCACTGTTGTTTCACTTAAACTCATACTTAGCTTATTGTGAGGATCCATCTAGCAGAGAAAGGATGAGGGACATTTGGAGACGGTGAATATTGGAGCCATTTGCCTCCAACCTGACACTTGCCCCAGGCACTCTGACACCTTACTGGCCTCTGGGTCACCATCCACCTTCTCCTCCTTCTCTCTTGGACCTGGTCCAGTCCCCATCTGTGTCCTGGATCCTGCCCCCTCCATCAGTTGAGCCCCCGCCCATCAGTGTAGTTCCAGTCTGTTATTTTATGCACAAACATGTTTATGTTCTTCTACTTACAAAACAACTTCCCCCAACCATAAGGTCCCTTGAACACAGCACCTCCTTCACACACATGGCTTCTCTTCCCTTTCATGGTCAGAGTTCTAGAAGGAATAGTCTAAGCATAGTTAACTCAGATCCTGGCTCTACTTGCAGTTGTATGCCTTGGCCAAGTTCCTTTATTTCTCTGTGCCTCAGTTTCCTCATCTGTGAAGTGGGGATAATAATATTTACCTTACAGGGATGTTAGGAGGATCAAGTGAGATAATCCACGTTGAGCACGAAGCACAGTCTGGCACATAGTAAGAGCTAATTAAATAATTAGTGGCTCTTGGGCTCCCAGGTGAGGTCTCCCGCCCTCTGAGACCAGGGGTGGGAGGCACGCCTGGGGCCCTTCGGTTCTGTTGAGGCTAAGCGCCCCCCCCTCCACAGCCCCCAGGGCCTTTTCCAGCCCTGTGGGTCCTAAGCATAGGCCCCGCCCACTGTCCAAAACTTACCCTTGCTTAGGCCCTGCCCACCACAGCCAAAACCTTTTCCAGCTTTTTTGTTTTTTTTTCTCTCTTCCTTCCTCCTCTTTTTTACTATTGTGGTACTGTTGTACCTTCTAGTTGTTGATTCATCTACATTTTTATTTTTATATTCTTTCTAACATATCTGTTAGTTTCCTAGTCTAATTTTATGTTTTACTTTGTTATTATTCTCTCTCTCTCTCTCTGTTTTTTTTTTGCCACCCCACACAGCTTGCGGGATCTTGGTTCACGAGCCAGGGGTTGGGCTGAAGCTCCTGCAATGGGAGCTCTGTGTCGGAACCACTGGACTAACAGAGAACCTCAGACGCCAGGGACTATTCATCAGAGTGAGGTCTCACAGAGGTGAGACCTCACTCCTATGAATATAAGAAATGTTTAACAAAGATCTAGAAGAACTAAAGAACGAACAAACAATAATTGAAATGAAAAATACACTAGAAGGAATCAATAACAGAATAACTGAGGCAGAAGAATGAATAAGTGAGCTGGAAGACAAAATGTTAGAAATAACTGCTGAGGAGCTGAATAAAGAAAAAAGAATGAAAAAAATTGAAGACAATCTCAGAGACCACTGGGGTAACACTAAATGCGCTAACATTCGAATTATAGGGGTCCCAGAGGAAGGGAAATAGAAAGGATCTGAGAAAATATTTGAAGAGATTATAGTCAAAAACGTCCCTAACATAGGAAAGGAACTAGTCACCCAAGTTCAGGAAGCACAGAGAGTCCCATACAGGATAAACCCTAGGAAAAACACACCAAGACACATATTAATCAAACTAACAAAAATTAAATTCAAACAAAAAATATTAAAAGCAGCAAGGGCAAAACAAAAAATAACATACAAAGGAATCCCCATAAGGTTATCAGTTGATTTTTCAGCAGAAACTCTGCAGGCCAGAAGGGAGTGACAGGATATACTTAAAGTGATGAAAGAGAAAAACCTACAACCAAGATTATTCTACCCACTAAGGATCTCATTCAGATTCCATGGAGAAATCAAAAGCTTTTCAGACAAGCAAAAGCTAAGAGAATTCAGCATCACCAAACCAGCTTTACAGCAAATGCTAAAGAAACTGCTCTTATAACTTAAATAGTATAAATAAAAATAAATTTTGAGATTAAACAAAAAAAGAAACTTCTCTAGGTGGGAAATACAAGAGAAGAAAAAGATGTCACAGATGAAGGAGCAAGGTAAAAACCCAAACAAAAACAAACCCAAAACAATTAAGAAAATGGTAATAGGAACATATATATCTATAATAACCTTGAATGTAAACGGATTAAATGCCCCAACCAAAAGACTCAGACTGGATGAATGGATACAAAAACAAGACCCATATATATGCTGTCTACAAGAGACCAACTTCAGACCTAGGGACACATACAGACTGAAAGTGAAGGGATGGAAAAATATATTCCATGCAAATGGAAATCAACAGAAAGCTGGAGTAGCAATACTCATATCCGATAAAATAGACTTTAAAATAAAGACTGTTATAAGAGATAAGGAGGGACACTACTTAATGATCAAAGGATCAATCCAAGAAGAAGCTATAAGAATTATAAATGTTTATGCACCCAACATAGGAGCATCTCAATACATAACACAAATGCTAACAACCATGAAAGGCGAAATCGACAGTAACACAATAATAGTAGGAAATTTTAACACACCACTTACACCAGTGGACAGATCATCCAAACGGAAAATAAATAAGGAAACACAAGCTTTAAATGACACAATAGACCAGATAGATTTAATTGATATTTATAGAACATTCCACCCAAAAGTGGCAGAATACACTTTCTTCTGAAGTGCACATGGAACATTCTCCAGGATAGATCACATCTTGGGTCACAAATCAAGCCTTGGAAAATTCAAGAAAATTTAAATCATATCAAGCATCTTTTCTGACCACAACACTGTGAGATTGGAAATCAATTACAGGAAAAAAACTGTAAAAAACATAAATACATGGAAGCTAAACAATGCACTACTAAATAACCAAGAGATCACTAAAGAAATCAAAGAAGAAATAAAAAAATACATAGAAACAAATGACAATGAAAACACAAAGACCCAAAACCTATGGGATGCAGCAAAAGCAGTTCTAAGAGGGAAGAATCTTACCTCAAGAAACAAGAAAAATCTCAAATAAACAATCTAATCCTACACGTAAACATTTAAAACAACTAGAGAAAGAAGAACAAAGAAAACCCAATGTCATGGGGCTTCCCTGGTGGTGCAGCGGTTGGGAGTCCGCCTGCCGATGCGGGGGACATGGGTTCGTGCCCCAGTCTGGGAAGATCCCACATGCCACGGAGTGGCTGGGCCCATGAGCCATGGCTGCTGAGCCTGTGCGTCCAGAGCCTGTGCTCCGCAATAGGAGAGGCCACAGCAGTGAGATGCCTGCATACCGCAAAAAAAAAAAAAAAAAAAAAAAAGAAAACCCAATGTCAGTAGAAGGAAAGAAATCATAAAAATAAGAGCAGGAATAAATGAAATAGAAACGAAGAAAACCATAGCAAAGATCAATGAAACTAAAAGCTGCTTCTTTGAGGAGATAAATAAAATTGATAAACCATTGGCCAGGCTCATCAAGAAAAAAAGTGAGAGGATGCAAATCAATAAAATTAGAAATGAAAAAGGAGAAATCACAACTGACACCACAGAAATACAAAGGATTATATGAGACTACTACAAACAACTATATGCCAATAAAATGGACAACCAGGAAGAAATGGACAAATTCTTGGAAAGGTACAATTTTCCAAGACTGAACCAGGAAGAATTAGAAAATATAAACAGACCTTTCACAAGTATTGAAATTGAAACCATAATTAAAAATCTTCCAACAAACAAAAGTCCAGGACCAGATGGCTTCACAGCCAAATTCTATCAAACATTTAGAGAAGAGCTAACACCCAGCCTTCTCAAACTCTTCCAAAAAATTGCAGAGGGAGAAACACTCCCAAATTCATTCTATGAAGCCAACATCACCCTGATACCAAAACCAGAAAAAGATATCACAAAAAAAGAAAATAGACCAATATCACTGATGAACATAGATGCAAAAATCCTCAACAAAATACTAGCAAACAGAATCCAACAACACATTAAAGGGATCATACACCATGATTAAGTGGGATTTATCCCAGGGATGCAAGGATTCTTCAATATATGCAAATCAATCAATGTGATACACCACATTAACAAATTAAGGAATAAAAACCATATGACCATCTCAATAGATGCAGAAAAAGCTTTTGACAAAATTCAACACCCATTTATGATAAAAACTCTCCAGAAAATGGGCTAGAGTGAACCTACCTCAACATAATAAAGGCCATATATGACAAACCCACAGCAAGCATCATATTCAATGGTGAAAAACTGAAAGCATTTCCACTAAGATCAGGAACAAGACAAGGATGTCTACTCTCTCCACTCTTCAACAGAGTATTGGAAGTCTTAGCCATGGCAATCAGAGGAGAAAAAGAAATAAAAGGAATACAAATTGGGAAAGAAGAAGTAAAACTGTCATTGTTTGCAGATGACATGACACTATACATAGAAAATCCTAAAGATGCCACCAGAAAACTGCTAGAACTAATCAATGAATTTGGTAAGGTTACAGAATACAAAAGTAACGCACAGAAATCTCTGGCATTCCTATACACCAACAATGAAAAATCAGAAAGAGAAATGAAGGAAACAATCCCATTTACCATTGCAACTAAAAGAATAAAATACCTAGGAATAAACCTGCCTAAGGAGGTGAAAGACTTGTACTCAGAAAACTATAAAACACTGATGAAGTAAATCAAAGATGACTCAAACAGATGGAGAGATATACCATGTTCTTGGATTGGAAGAATCAACATTGTGAAAATGACTCTACTACATAAAGCAATCTACAGATTCAATGCAATCCCTATCAAATTACCAATGGCATTCTTCACAGAATTAGAATAAAAAATTTTACAATTCATATGGAAACAGAAAAGACCCCGAAAAGCCAAAGCAATCTTAAGAAAGAAAAATGGAGTTGGAGGAATCAGTTTCCCTGACTTCAAACTATACCACAAAGCTACAGTAATCAAGACAGTATGGTACTGGCACAAAAACAGAGATATAGATCAATGGTACCGGATAGAACGCCCAGAGATAAACCCACACACATATGGTCACCTTATCTTTGATAAAGGAGGCAAGAACATACAATGGAGAAAAGACAGCCTCTTCAATAAGTGACACTGGGAAAACTAGAAAACTACATGTAAAAGAATGAAATTAGAACATTCCCTAACACCATACACAAAAATAAACTCCAAATGGATTAAAGACCTAAATGTAAGACCAGACACTATAAAACTCTTAGAGGAAAACATAGGAAAACACTCTTTGACATAAACCACAGAAAGATCTTTTTTGACCCACCTCCTAGAGTAACGGAAATAAAAAGAAAAATAAACAAATGGGACTTAATTAAACTTAAAAGCTTTTGCACAGCAAAGAAAACCATAAACAGAACAAAAAGACAACCCTCAGAATAGGAGAAAATATTTGCAAATGAAACAACAGACAAAGGATTAATCTCCAAATTATACAAACAGCTCATGGAGCTCAATATCAAAAAAAGAAACAATCCAATTAAAAAATGGGCAGAAGACCTAAATAGACATTTCACCAAGGAAGACATACAGATGGCCAAGAGGCACATGAAAAGATGCTCAACATCACTAATTATTAGAGAAATGCAAATCAAAACTACAATGAGGTATCACCTCACGCCAGTCAGAATGGCCATTATCAAAAAATCTAGAAACAACAAATGCTGGAAAGGGTGTGGTGAAAAGGGAACCCTCTTGCACTGTTGGTGGGAATGTAGATTGATACAACCACTATGGAAAACAGTATGGAGGTTCCTTAAAAAACTAAAAATAGAACTACCATATGACCCAGCAATCCCACTACTGGGAATATACCCTGAGAAAACCATAATTCAAAAAGAGACATGCACCCCAATGTTCATTGCAGCTCCATTTACAATAGCCAGGACATGGAACCAACCTAAATGTCCATTGACAGATGAATGGATAAAGAAGATGTGGCACATATATACAATGGAATATTACTCAGCCATAAAAAGAAACGAAATTGAGCTATGGGTAGTGAGGTGGATGGACCTAGAGTGTGTCATACAGAGTGAAGTAAGTCAGAAAGAGAAAAACAAATACCGTATGCTAATGCATATATATGGAATCTAAAAAAAAAAAAAATGGAACTGATGAACCTAGTTACAGGGCAGGAATAAAGATGTAGACAAAGAGAATGGACTTGAGGACGAGGGGTGGGAGGAGGAAGCTGGGGCAAAGTGAGAGTACTATCGACATATATACTCTACAGAATGTAAAATAGTTAGCTAGTGGGAAGCAGCAGCATAGCACAGGGAGATCAGTTCAGTGCTTTGCGATGACCTAGAGGGTTGGGATAGGGAGGGTGGGAGGGAGGCTCAAGAGGGAGGGGATATGGGGACATATGTATGCATATGGCTGATTCACCTTGGTGTACAACAGAAACTAACACAGTACTGTGAAATAATTATACTCCAGTAAAGATCTACTAAAAAAAATAATTAGTGGCTCTTATTATTGTTGTTTTGGTATCCCTATCTCTCATATTAGCCTCAGTCAGCCACAGCTTGACTCCCTCCCACACCTGAACGAAAACCTCTCTGGGTTGAATCACCAGTGATTGTGCAGTGACCATTCCCCTTCTCCCTTCCCGAGCAGCCTCCCAACTTCTCTGCAGTCTTTGGAATTATCAGGACCAGGTGGAAGGCTCCAGAAGTCCTGCAGGGAATGTCAACCTGTGGCCAGTGGGACGTTCATGGGACAGCCCCACAATGAACACAAGGGCTGCTATGGGGCTTCTCATGTCCTTGGTGCTCAATGTTTATTGAATGACTAGAGGTTCCTGCCGGGAGGGGTTCTGAAAGTGTAAGGGACAGGACTTTCATGAGCTCCAGCGTGTTTGGAAATTGTGCAGGGCTGAGGATCGGTCATATCCAGGGTGTTCTAAAGCAATTTGGACTGGCAGCCTTTGAGGATAGGTACCATGTTTTAGGTGACTAGCACAGAGTAGTAGCCACAATTTTCTGTTAAATACACAGGAATGGGGGTGAATGTTCCCATGGAACCAACGCATAGCCAAGTCTGTGCAGTTATGATGAGGAACAGGGGGTTAATGCTTCTGTGGGGTGAGCTCACAGCTCTGCCTCTGCAGTTCTGGGGAGAAATCTTTTTCCTTTTTAGCTCAGGCAGCCTGGCTCCTGCATTGCACAGAGGGCTTGGTTTGATCTCTTATTCATTACAGAGAATATTCTCTGTTATGGTGAGTGCAGGGGATGGGGAATTTTAGGAGCCTGAGTTTTCACTGACTTTGCCAGCCAGCCTGTTAGGGACCCTGGCACCTCCAATGGCCCCTCTGGTACTGCATTCCTTCTCTCACTCATTCATTCTTCCATTCATCCAGTGTATTGGAACACCCATCATGGGCCAGGTCCTGAGCCAGGTGGAGGAGAGGCCAGAAGAAGAAACATGAAAACTGTTTATGGTAGGCTAAGTATTGGCCTCCAAAGATAATAGGTCCTAATCCCCAGAACCTGCGAATGTCACCTTATATGGCAAAATGAACTTTGCCGATGTGATCTTAAGTTGGGAGATTATCCTGGATTGTCCAGGTGAACGCTAAGTGTAATCACAAGTGTCCTTATAGATGCAGGCAGAGGGAGATTTGGCACAGAGGATGATGTGAGCAGAGATTGAAGTGATGCTCTCGCTCTTTGAAGATGGAGGAGTGGGCTACAAGACAAGAAATCCAGTTGGCCAATAGCAGCTAAGGAAGGCAAGGCGATAGATTCTCCCCTCAGAGGCTCCAGAAGGGACCAGCCCTGTCAACATCTTGACTTTAGCCCAGTGAAAATGATTTTGGACTTCTGACCTCCAGAACAGTAAGAGAATACATTTATGTTGTTTAAACCACTAAGTGTGTGGCAACTTGTTACAGTGGTGATAGCAAAGTAATATACTACCCTAAGGTATTCAATACCTAGGGGCAGCAATGGACAGATTTGCACAGGGTTAAGTGCTGTTATAGGGTATAATGGAAGGGGGAGGGGTGTAATAGTGGCTGTGACCCAGCCCTGGGATGGGGAAGGTAAGCCTGGGAGGGCTTCACCAAGGAGGAATGGCTTTACTGAGCTAGATCTTGAAGAATGGGTAGGGATTCAAAAAATCAACATGAAAAACAGCACATGCACAGGCAAACCTGGAGTGTGAAATAACAAGGCCCATTTGCGGAACTGTGGAAAGTGGGGAGTGGGTGGAAGTTCAGAGCAATAGGAGATGGGGCTGGTGAGGTGGCTGGGTCAGCTCCTGGAGGGTCTCCATGTCAAGGAGTTGGGATGTGACCCTGCGGGCAGTGGGAAGCTCTTCGGTGAGTTGCATTAATAGCCCCAATTCCTCACTCCTCCTTGTACCCATGTCCCTTGCTAAGTGACTTTGTATATCCATTCATCAAGGACAGAGTATATTTTCCCACCTCTTGACACAAGTTAAGCTATATATCTTGCTTTGGACAATAGAATAATACAAATTGACCATGTGTCAATTCTGAGCCTTGCACATTTCTGCTGGTCCCAGGAGAGGATGTGCCCTGGAAAAGCCAGACTAGAGCAGAGCCCCTAGCTTACCCACAGACCATGACCGACCCCAGCCAAGGTCAACTGATCCCAGCCAGCCCACAGATGCATCAGTTTTAACAAATGACAGTTATTCTAAGCCACTGAAATTTGGGGTGATTTGTTATGCAGCACTAGCTAGTTGATACACCAATGAAGAGTTCAAAGGAAGAGCGTGATCTGGCTAGATTAGAAAAATCTAAAAATGATCATCTTGTAAAAATGATCACTCAGGGTGGTGAGTAGTGGGAAGTAGTGGGAAGCCTCCAGTGAGGAGGCTTGGTTTAATGGTTTAGGAGAGAGATGATGGCACTGAGCAGGGTGGTAGCTGTGTAAGCAGGAAGAAGTGGTCACATTTGGGAATTCTTTGGGTGACGTCAGGACCAGAAGGACTTGACTATGGATTGGATCTTGTGTGCGCACGCATGCGTGCACAGTGATGGGAATGCCGCGTGATTCCCAGGTTTTTGTCTGAGTCAGTGGGAAGGCTGGAGAAGCAGGAACAGGTTTTGTGGAGGGGAAGGTGTGGAATGATTTTGTCTTAGAGATGTTGAGTTTAAAATGCTTGGTAGGAATGCAAATGTCGATATCGAGGAAGCAGTGGAGAATGTGCCTCTGGTGTGAAGGGGAGAGGTTTGGGGTGGATGTACACACCCAGGAGTCATTTGGGAACTTGGAGCCTCTACCTCCATGTGACTGGGTGAGCGTTCCTTGGAGGAGCACGGTGCTGGAGATACTTGCTCAGTGTTGTTGTTTCTATTAGACTCTAAATGCCATGAATGTAGGGCCCTTGTCTGCCTCGTGCATGGCTTGGGGCCGGTGCCTAGGGCAGTGCCTGACATACAGTAGGCAGTCCGTAAATGCTCGTTTGAGGAATGAGATAAATGAGTGCCGTAGGGGTTGGTTAGGTCAAGGAAGGGAGAGGTAAGAGTGTGGCGAGGGACGGCCTGTGCGTGGGAAGTTACCTAGTTACTGTCCAGGAAGAAATGCTCTTGAACATTTTCTGAATTTCCCACCGCCGTGTCTTTGTACCTGCTGTTTCCTCTACCTGGAATTCCCTGCTGCATGCCCCCTCCCCGCAAGGCCCCAGACCCACATGGGCAAATCCTGCTCCCCCTTCCCTCTGAGTCGTTAGGAATCACCTAAGCAGTTCTGCCACCAAGCTCCTTTCTACTGTCTTGTCCACAGCGGGGACAAGAGCCTTCTTCAAGCCCCCAGAGTTTCACTAGGTTGGCGGGTCACTAGACAGTACGGGAAGTGAGGTGAGTCTGGCATGTTTCATTTTGGGGTGACCTGTGCTGGGCCCTGGTGATCACATACCCAACTTGCCTTCCATGTGCACACAAACCGGATGTCCTAGATCCTGTCCAGGATGAAGGTCAAGTTAGAAAAATCTACCTTTTCATCATTTTGCAAAATGAAGACATTTTGCTTGTTGGGAGTTTTTTCACCCCCTTCTGCTCTCCAGGATTTCTTGGGCTTTCTCATCCTCCTGTATGGGAATTTTTCTGCGGTTTGGAAATGCCTCTTAAGCTCTTTCCTGGCCTGTTTCAGTTCCTTAGCATTTGGCGGCTGTGGCGATTCAGTGCTTTGGCAGCTCCTGTGGGTCTGTGGGGCGCTCAGCCCTGCTCCTCTGCCTTCTGCACAGTCCCTTTATTTATTTATTTATTTATTTATTTATTTATTTATTTATTTATTTATTTATTTATTTGCGGTACGCGGGGCCTCTCCTTGTTGTGGCCTCTCCCGTTGCGGAGCACAGGCTCCGGACATGCAGGCTCAGCGGCCATGGTTCACGGGCCCAGCCGCTCCGCGGCATGTGGGATCTTCCCAGACCGGGGCACGAGCCCGTGTCCCCTGCATCGGCAGGCGGACTCTCAATCACTGCGCCACCAGGGAAGTCCCTGCACAGTCCCTTTAAATCAGGTTTCCCCGGGAGTACCCTAGACACCCTCAGACCTCCTCGCCCTTCTTTACCAGGGTCACTCCAGGTCCCGGTTCACCCTCACATTCCCATCTGTCCCTCTGGAACCATCTTCCCCTTTGAAGACTCAGACGGGAGCTTGCATCTCTCTAAGAGGAAAACGCTTTAAAACCTTCCCTTTCCTAGAGGAGGGGCACTTGTCAGACTAAATTCTGCTTTTTTTCCTCTTTGACCCACGGGGGCTGGTACAACCAAGACCCTTTGTGCCTCTCAATTCCCCAGCAATGATTTATTGGTTAAATTCTGTCCAGAAAAATTCTTTTAAAAAATATTGAAATAGATTTGACATATAACACTTTGTAAGTTTAAGGTGTACAACATGTTGATTTATGTTTATACATTTTGTCAGTTCTTTGATCTGAGCCTTCTTCATTTATACAGTGGGAATAATAACACTTACCTGGGGGGTTGTTTCAAGGATTAAATGAGCCCATATATTTGGATGCTCCAAGCCCAGTTCCTGATACCCACAGGCACTGAGTAGGGATCACCTGGCTCCTCCCTTCCCTGCCTCTTATTCCCTTTCTCCTCTTCCTCTGCCTTCTGGTTATGAAACTTTCAGGAGTCACTTAAGCCCCTACCCCCACCCCACATGCTGCTGGGTGGAAGGTGGAAGGTGGATGACCTTCTCTCCCCATGGACAGCCCGGCTGGCTCATCTATAGGGGGACCAACCATCTGGGTTTGCCCAGAACCAAGGAGTTTCTGAGGCACGGGACTTTCAGGGCTCACCCTGGAAGCAGGCTCTACCTGAACTGTCTATTCTGACCCCGTCTTGGATGAAGTGTGTAGGGCTGACACCTTTCCAAACCTCATTGTTCCAGGCTTGGCTAGAGGCCCTGGTTCTTACTTTGAGCGCTGGGTTCCTGAGTTGCCCTCTCTCCCGCTACTCCATCAGGGGCCTTCCGTCTCCTTCCCCTTGGGAATGGTTCTGAGCTGCGGGCAAGTAGCCTTGGAACCATCAGAGGCACCAAGGTTGATTCCTTCATGCCAGGAGTCACCGGCATTGCCAATAGCTTTCCGGGTCGCTGCCCGACACCACTGTGCATATGCGAGTCAATTACCACGCACCTCCCCGGGAGAGCATCTTCAATCTGGCTCTGCTGTGATGTTATCAAGACTCTTCCAGCGCTTACCTGTCAGTTCTTGGTTGACCCTGAGAAGCAGGCCTCTGAGAAGCAGCTGTCATTTCTGCTGCACCTGCCGGAGGTGGGCTTCTTGGGCCAGGCAGGGGATTCAGATGCTCCCCTGGACACTTCATATCAGCTCCTGGAAGCCAGGCCCATGGCCCAGCAGCCTGGACTGTGCCAGCTGGTGATACATCCCCCTGGGAAAGGGCCCATGTGAACAGACCCCTGGGCTCCCCTGGGCATGGATGACCTGGGGACTCTGAGGCCTTTGACTCAGAAAGCCCTGGTTTTCATTCCCAAGTCCACTGTGCAACCTCAGAGCCATTAACCACCCTCTCTGATCTTTCTCCATTCTTTATCTATAGAGGGGGCATGGTAATACCTTGCACACAAGACCACTGAAGGAAGAGCACTCAGCACAGGGCATGTGTGGTACCCAGCAAGAACCTGGTGAGGTCTGGCCCTTTCTTTCCTTCTTTTCCTTGGGAACACGGTCTGTCTTTTCCTTGCCTCACTGCTGTTACCATCCCTGCCAGTATCAGAGGTAGATGGGATAATAATAAGCAAGAAACAGTCATGATCTGACTTCCTTTTTCACGGGCCTGGAACAAGTTAACCAAATTTGACACAGCCTTTTAAACAAGGATCACTCACCCCCAGCTTCACTAGGGTGTTGAGTGTGGCACGAGGACTTTGCTGACTCCGTCTTGGGAGGGAAGAGAGGCTTGTTGCACCCCCTCTCCCCCTCCTCCCTCCTTTGCCTGATTGTTGGGGCAGCAGACTGACCTCGGGGCAAGGCTTGGCCTCAGGATGCTGTCAAGAATCTCCCTTTTCTATTGGTGGGCTGGTGTCTTGGGAGAAGCCCCTAGTTTTCCTGAGCTTCCATTTGGTCATTGGTAAATTGGGGATATTAATGTCTACCTAATCAGGGTTTTGGGGGGCTCCAACAAGATAACGGGCACAAATACTCATTGCAGAAACAAAGTGCTGAGAGCACGGAGATGTGAACGTGGTTGTTATCTGACTTTTAGGGAGGAACCAGTTCGGTGTCCTTCCTTTCCTTATTGCTGTTTCAGAGGCCTGGGATGGGACACAGGAGGGGTAAGATTTTTTTTTTTTTTGCGGTACACGGGGCTCTCACTGCTATGGCCTCTCCCGTTGCGGAGCACAGGCTCTGGACGCGCAGGCTCAGCGGCCATGGCTCACGGGCCCAGCCTCTCCGCGGCATGTGGGATCTTCCCGGACCGGGGCACGAACCCGCGTCCCCTGCATCGGCAGGCGGACCCTCAACCACTGCGCCATCAGGGAAGCCCAGGAGGGGTAAGTTTTGATGGTAGATGGTGGATCAGGGCAGGATGGACCAGTGAGGGCCCTGGGAGTAGGGGCAGAGTGGGTGCTGTAGACAAAAGGCCCATCGTCCAATCGTCTGGGGCCCAGCATGTCTCTCCCTGCCTTGCCCCGCCTGCTTGGCTGCATTGATTTACTTGAAAGTTTTTAATGGGCTATAATTGGAGAAGCCCTGGGTGAGATTTGCATATTGATTTGACATTTAAGTATATGATTAAATAAAAGCTGACTGAGGTCATCACTTGACTAAATTGGCTTAATGAGTGTTGATTACGCTGTGCATGTTAATTTCATTTACCCTGATTACTCCGTCTATCTCTCTCATTAGCACCTTTGACTCAATTGTACTTGATAGGACAAGAAGCAGGACAAGGATCGGCGGGGGGTGGTCCCTGGTCTGTCTGCCTGTCCATCTGGATGTATGCTGAGTACAGAGGTTCCAAGCCCCTGTAGAATTCAACCTCTCTCTCTTTTTTCTCATTCTCTCTCTCTCCCACCTTTTTTCTCCTAATCACAGAATCTGATCACTAACTCCTTCTAAACAGGAGTGTCACCACTCTGCTGCTGGAGAAATCAGGCGCTGCAGGAGGGAGAGGCGTGGGGCAAATTGTGAGACCGAAGAGAAATGTCTCCTCTCCCCCCACTTTACACCCTCCCCTCCTGACACACACAGAAATACACCTGCATTGTCTGAGTCCCCTGGGAGTCTGCTGCTCTTCCATAGGTAGCCTAGCATTTCTGAAGATGGGGATCCTTACAGCTGGGTTCGCTGTCTTCTGTTTGCCCCTCCAGACCCACTCTCTGCCCTTCTCTGCTCTGCTGATCTGTATGGACCCATAAGTGGGCTCCGTTACCCTCTGGCCTCCTGTTGGATTCGGCCAATGGGGACCCTCAGCAGGGGGTGAAGGGGGGAGGAGAGTGAGGTTGGGATATTTCTTTGCCTGGCTCCTCCCTGATCTTGGTCTCTGCCTGCCGGCCTGCTTCAAGGCTATCTCTTTGTCATCCCTCTCTGTGCCCCCGCAGCCCTAGGGTGGTAATGGTACCAGTCTCCCCCCAGACAAGCCTGATGGAACTACCTACTCCTGTGGTTCCCTTATGCCCTGCCCACACCTGTGTAAATAGACCCTTCCTTCATAAACTCTCTTTAAATTACCCAATTTGAGTGTGCCATCTGTTTCCTGCTGAGACCCTAACTGATACAGCAGGCAACATATTTTCCCACTCGAAAATCAGGACACACAGGCTGACAAGTCGAAGCGTGACTGTAGAACGCAGGACTCAGAGCACATCAACCCAGCATCACTGCTCTGCCCTGCATCCTGGGTCCCGGCACTGGCGGAGGGTTTGCCCACTCAGGACCTCCACCGTCACAGCCCTTCTGCCTCCTCCCAGCAGCCCCTTCTCCTCACTGGCTACACCAACCACTTTGACCCTCCCAGAGCTCCTGGTCCCCACTGGCACCCTCACTCTCAGCAGACACACTCACTTCCAGCTTCATTAGAAAAAGAGGCCATTATTTGGGAATGCTCCTTAACAGTATACCCCTTCTCACCAGCCAGCTTATTTGGGGAGAATCATATTTTCTAAATCCTTTTGTCCAAGATCAATATCCTCCCCTTTGCCCAGTATCCTTTTCCATCCACTTTCCCTAGGGGACCCACTGTGGTAACTTCCCCTCTATTGTCTCTTTCTCTTCAGCCCAAAGACATGTACAGATTTCTCCCTCCTCCCCTCCGTCCTCTTCTCCTTTGTAGGCTAATTTTTTGATGAGCCCTCTGTACTCACTTTCTCTTATTCTTCAGCCTTTCTGTCCCCACCCCTGCACAGGAGGCTGCTCTTGCCAGCCCACCGATGACCTCCATGATGACAGCCCCAAATGATGCATCTCAGATGGGTTCCCGGATAAAGGGTCACCAAAAGCAAACCACCTCTCTCCTTTCCTGGACCAGTGTGGAGGTTGTCTCCCCAAATTGCCCAGCAAAAGGGCCTTTGGACCTTGGAAGCTGGGAAGGTGAGCTGAGATGTGATGTCGCCTTGACATACCTGTCTGGGTCAGTCAGAATCACTGGACCAGTCAGCAGACATCTCCGCCTGGGGCCCACCCTTCATCCCACCAGGCTTCTGGACATGATGCCACCAGCTCCTCTCTGTTGTGTAGATTTCCCTTCCTTCCCGTTAGAGCATGTATTCCTCCAAAGTTTAACAGGACATACACTTGATTGAATCAGTCCCTTCCTCTCCATCCCAGACAACACACCTTGGTTCTGGCTTTTACCTGGCCTGTTACACCTCCCCTTGCTTCCCAACACTCCTGCCAATTCACCCTCTGCCTACAGCAGCGAGAGATTGTTCCAAAGTGCAAATCTGATTCTGTTATTACCCCTCTGTTTGAAATCCTTGGTGGGTCCCTATGACCTACCAGTGCAAGGCCAAACGTTTTTAGTAGGGAAAAATATGTTCCCAGGGAACTCCTATTTATACATCAAGGCCCATTCAATGGTCTCTTTGGTAGAGCTGTCTTGACCCCCATTCCCGGTAGAGTTCCCATTCTTTCCGCTGAGCCCCACGTTACTTCACTCTTTTCTCTGCCAGAGCACACAGGACAAGATACCATTACGATCTGTTTCTATACATCAACCTTTCCCACTGTCTGGGAGCCTGAGACTATGTCTAATGTTCTTTGTAGTCCAAGGGCCCAGCAATAGCCCTGGCAGAGAGAGTCATTCATTTATTAAAAAATATTTATTTGGGTTTCCTATATGCAAATCATTGTTCTAGGATAAGGCACTGGGGCAGTGAACAAAAACAGATAAAAATCTCTGCCCTGATATGGGGACATATGTATATGTATAACTGGTTCACTTTGTTATAAAGCAGAAACTAACACACCACTGTAAAGCAATTACACTCCAATAAAGATGTTAAAAAAAAAAAAATCTCTTCCCTCCTGAGCTTACATCCTGGCATGGGGTAGAGGGAGACAGATAATGAAGAAACAAAAAAGATGATAGTAAAGAGAGGCAAGTGCTCTGTGACTTTTTCTAGTTCCCAGCAAATGAACAGAAAAAGTGGAACTTGAACTCAGTTCTTTGATTCAAGTCTATTGCTCATTTTCCCTCCCCCCAGGCAGTTAGTCGACCCTGATTGCCCACTTCTCTGGAGTATGTGACTTTGGGGCACCTCCCCTAGCCTCTGGTTGTCCGTTAGTAAAGGAGGGGAAGTCACATTTGCTTGCTTCCCTTGGGGGTTGGAGTTAGTGGCTGTATTAGTGTTCTAGGGCTGCCGTAACAAATGACCACAAACTGGGTGACTTAAAGAAACAGGCCTTGGGGGATACAATTCAACCTACTATAGTTGGTGTGAGGAGAAGGGAAAACAGACAGGAAAATGCTTGGACCTGAAAACAGGGAGGGAACACTAGACCCGCCTGGGACTGGGGCCAGACACGATCTGGCTTCTTCTTTTGAGGCCTTGAATCTGGGGAGGGGACTAAGGCTTCTGGCTCAGAGCCTGGGGAGGGGGGTGTGACAGGGCTTGCAGCTCAACCCCACGTAGCTGGGCTGTAGGTGGAGTGACTCAGAGATGGGGCTGTCAAGCTTGAGGGTGTCCTAGAAATGCAATGCTGTGCTTCTGGCATATTTCCCTCACCTTATGGGGCCGAGAAATAACATTTTTGGAAACTTGGAAAGCTTGAGTTAAAAGAAATTAACCAAAACCTTTTATTTTTCTTTATGGGGAAAAATAGAAATTTGGGGAAAATTTGAAACATATGCAATTCTTATTTTTGTAGCACCCTTTTCATATCTAAAGTCACTCTCTTAATTTAGGAGTGCAAATGCAACCTTATGTAATTTGGTTTGCTCAATAAAATTATCATGTTTGACAAATTCAATCAAAGGCTTGCTCAGGCAATAATGACAAATTTGCTAATTGAGTCAAGTTTTCAGTTTTCAGACTTTGTGACAAATGGAACTCTGTGCAGCTGAGCTACAAGCATGAGCTTTTCTGAGGTGAGCAGAAAAAAAAATCAGTAGGATAGAAAGAAGAACTAAAACATGACAACACAACACATATATATGTTCTATATAATACAAATGTGATATATAATATATCAATAATACTAATATTAAACTGTGTTCAGTATTCTGTAATAACCTATATGGGAAAAGAATCTGAAAAAGAATTGATACATGTATATGTATAACTGATTCACTTTGCCGTACACCTGAAACTAACACAACATTGTAAATCAACTATACTCCAATCAAAATTTTGAAAAACATGAAGAAAACAACAACAGCAATAACAACAACAATGTGACCTCCTAAGTGTAAGCTATACGCTCTCATTTCACTTAATCCAGTGAGACAGGTCTCTCCCCATTTTATAGATGAGGAAACTGGGGTTCAGAGAGGTTAAGCCACTTGCACAAGGTTCTACGACCCGAAACTTGTTGTGGTTTCAGATGCATTAGGAGCTGAGCCTCAATTCACTTATCAATAAAGACCCTCTCTGTCGACACCATAAAGTCATCTGCACTGGCCAGGCCACAGCAGTTTCTGTTTCTTGGATCGGTATGTCTCTTGTGTGAGTCACATAGGGATGGCTTCTGCATTAGGAAGTAATATGAGAACACGAGGGCACCTTGGGACCCCACAGGAACTAGGACAGGGATAAGGCAAGGATCTTGGGCCCTGCAGGCCAGTTTGAGGACGGAAGACAAGAGAAGCCAGGCTCAGGTGATGGGCAGGGCGCTGAGGGCAGGTACCCATGGGAAAGGCAGCTGGAAGAGAGTGACCCAGGAGGGCTGGCATCCCTGGGCCAGGGGCTGCCTGTGTTGGTCTATACAAGGCCAAAGATGATGCTGGAACATGCCCCAGAGGTGAGCTGGACAGGAGTTATTCCTGAAAGTCCACTCCAAGCTTAGGAGATGCTCAGGCTCTTGCTAGAGAGAGAGCCGCGCACAGGAGAAGGCAGATGGGGAGAACCCCAGAGAAGCCAGACACAAAAATTAGATAAGAAGCGGAGGCAAAACAGACCAAAGTCCTGAGCACACCTTGGCCCTGGACACACTGTCTAAATCAGTCTCGTTTCTGACCCATCATTGTCCACAGTTCCTTTATTATATATTTTATAGCACCTCCAGTGGCTTCTGAGGAGGGTGGGTCCTCAGGGTCCTTGCCTTCTCTTCACCTAGGTTTCCTACCCTCTCACCTGGCATGACGGGCACAGCCGACTTTCTTCTGGGCTGTCTGCACCTGCCCCAGCCCCATGACTCCCCTCCCGTGTCCTCTCCACCCCAACCACCCAGTTTCTGGGCCCTGGGCGGCTCCTCCTGCAGGAGGAGGGAGCTGGTTTCCTGGGCGACAAAATGGGGGAGGAGGCTGGGGGAGGAGGCTGGTATTCCTACTGGTGTGGGCTCAGTGGAAGCATATGCCATCCCGGCTGCCCTGTGAATTATTCAGCGGCTGTGAGAACTGACTCAACCCCCAACCTGCAGTCTTCTCCTGAAAGCTTCCTGCTCTTTCCTCTTCTGCAAGCCCACCGCTGCCTCTGTCTTGGGGGCTTAAACCCCTGTCCTAGGCTTCTATCCTCAGGACGCTTGTCTCTGGGTATCTGTGAATCTCTCCCTGCTTATTTCTTATTATTTATTCTTTCTCTCTCTTTGAGCCACTGTTTGGTTGTTTCCTCTATACCAACCATTGTGCTAAGTATACAGATGTGGAAACTGATGCTCAGGTAGGTGAAATAATGCAGTTACGAAGTGACAAGAGTCAGAATTTAACTGACTCTGGATTTGACCCCAGAGCCTTGTTCTTGGGTCTTGAAACGGCCCTTGGAGCCATGGAGAGGATTCTCTTCAGAGTCTGCCCTGAGGCTGTTCTGAGAGGGTAATGGATAGAGGGGAGACCCGTGCAGAGATCGTTCATGTTGGCTATGGGCTGTCCTACCTAAACCCAGAGTGGCCCACCCTCCGCCCAGGCACCTGGGTCCAGGGCCCCTGGAGCTGACTGCAGGTCTGGCCAGAGCAGAGGTTCTTAGGGGGCTTCTGGCTTAGCCACCTCATCTTGCAGAGGAGCAGATGGGCCTACATGTCTCACCGGGAGCCTGCAGGCCTCTCTCCCCTGCACCCTGGCAGTTCTGAGTGGGAACCCCAGCACTGGGGTAAAGGTTGCTCAAGGAGAGAACAGAGACGCTTCATGGGGCCTCAGGGTAGACCTGGAAGAGGTCAAAAGAGCTGTGATCCGAGGCGGCCGCAGCTGTGGTGGGCCTGAGGTCGGTCCTGGGGAGTGGCAGCAGTGCTTCAGCGACCCAAGTGTGAACCTGAGGGGCCTCGCTTCCTGTGAGGAATCCAGCGTTCTGAGGGGAGGCAGAAGCTGCCCTTTCCTTGGCTCACTCAGTTCAACCCAAACACATGGTGGCATTTTCTTCTGTAACCAGGGATACCTCCCTGCGCGGTTATGTGCTGGGATTTCTGGTGGGACCAGGCTCTGGGGTTTATTACCCCCGCCCTGTTCCAAGTTCCTCACATGGTTGGCGCTTATCATCTCACCTTCCATTAGGCTCCCCTGCTGCTTGTGACCCATCCAAAGTTGCCAACGGTGTTGCTTTTCTGCTTTGGATGCAGTTTGGGGGTCAAGAGAGGACATCGTCACTGAAGTTCAACAAATGAGTCACCATGTGAGAATAAGGCTTGGGCTGGTTAGTAACGTCCATCCAGGAAGACCTTTCCAGGTACGCCCGAAATGTTGCCCTTTGCCAGGGTTCACCTGCTGGGTGAGGCTGGTGGGAGGCTGGGTGCTTGGAACAGAAAGCTAGCTTGCTCAGCTGTGTTACCTGTGCTCTTCTGATGGCCGTGGGGTTCCGCATTTGCCTGGGTGCCAAGCCTGGGCCTGTGTTTTGAATAATTGAGGTCAGTAGGAAGTTGCTTTCGTCCACCTTCCACCTCCCCCTTGCCTTGCTTAAACCATTTTCCTGCCCTTCCTGGGGAGAGCTCCTCATCTCTCTCCTCCTCCCCTGAGCTCCTCAGCAGTCCTCCTGGAGATATAATTCCCTTACGCTGGACCTTGGGTCTAACGGCTGCCCTCTTCCTTCCTTTACCTGGGAAGGGGGACTTATCTTGGCTTCTGGGTCACTTCTTTGCCTCTGATCTCTTCCCATCACTGGGACCTCCCTGGCCTCCAAGACACCCGCCCCCCTCCCCCGCCCAAACACCAACCACAAAGCAATCATCCCTGCTGATTACCTTATGTCGCCACCCCATAGCACACTTATCCCCTGCCTTCCCCTTTTCCTGTTGCTAAGTACACATGCCCCATCTGAAGCTTTTCAGGCGTTCTGGGTAGCGTGCTGCAATTCGGATAGCTGCCGCTAGGTGGACTGTGGGGTCTGGGCTAGAGTCACCTTGAACAGAAATCCTCTGCCTGGTTTTGGATCATTGCAGACATTTAATGTTTTCCCAAACCTACACATTGCAATAACAAGACAAAAGAAAACAAAAACTGAAACTGTGTGTGCAGTCAAATTTATTAAATAACACAGCATAACAGCTAACTAATCTCTAATGCTCATATACCAAAAGTGATAGCTAGTTGAGAGCAAGATGTAGAAATAGCCATTTAGGTGAATCAGGCATCCTCATTAGCCCTTAACTGTTAATAATTAAGCTTAATTTTACTTTGATTTTTAATTTCTCTCATGCTCAGGGCAATTTAGTTTTGGCCTCTCTGAGGCTTGTCTGAGCCCCTGAGGCGTCTGGTCAGCCAGACGAGGTGTTAAACCCCTGAGCCTTTGCTTTCTGTGGCTTTAACTGCCCTGGTGAAAGAGCCTTATCTGTGATTGCTTTCTGCAAATCCCTGGAAAGGCCTTGGTCTCCTTTGTCTGTGCTCACAGCCCCTCCGTCTTCTCCCTTTCACAGAGGGAAAGAGAGAGGGGGGAATCACGCTACACGTGTGCTGCACTTTCCCTGGCTGTCTTTTTTCCAATTAAGAAAAGCATTTCCTCACTCTGATCCCTTCCCCTGGTCAAACTTCTCAACCTTTGGAGATGTGTCTTGTCTCAAATCCCAGCCTGCTTCTAATTCTTGAGGTCAACCACTAACCTCATGTTTTTGAAGTGTTTCGGCTCGTGTAACCTCCTCTGTGTGGAACGTGGCTCTCTGTTACCACGGCTTAGAGTTAGGGCAATTCCAAATTATTTCAGACTTAGCTTTTATTGAAACATGATGAAAACTGTGTACTGACATTTAAAAATGAAAATGTATGGTTTGCTCATAGGAAGCTGTGACCATAGGGAATCCCTGATCTGAGAGAGGATGCACTGTAGTCTAGGGGGTCTTGCGAGGACTGAGGGTCCAGGTCGCAGACCCCACTCCTTTCTGCCCCAGGGAAAACCCACATGTGCTGCTCTTATTGCTGTCAGATCCCCACATCCTGGCAACTTTAACGCCCCAGGTCAGGTGGGAAGAAGGGAAGGAGCTAGGAGCAAGAGAGGAGAGAGGGAGGGACAGAGGCCCCAAAGCTCAGTTCAATTCAATTTAGTTTAAAGCACCAACTAAGTGGCAGGTTTTGTGCAAAGTGCTGGACATTTAGAGGTTGATCGCCCATATAATTTGCAGGGTGCAATGCAAAATGAAAAGGTGGAATTCCTTGTTCAAAAATTATTAAAAATTTCATTGCAGCTCTATTTACAATAGCCCGGAGATGGAAACAACCTAAGTGTCCATTGACAGGTGAATGGATAAAGAAGATGTGGCACATATATACAATGGAATATTACTCAGCCATAAAAAGAAATGAAATTGAGCTATTTGTAATGAGGTGGATAGACCTAGAGTCTGTCATACAGAGTGAAGTAAGTGAGAAAGAGAAAGACAAATACCGTATGCTAACACATATATATGGAATTTAAGAAAAAAAAATGTCATGAAGAACCTAGGGGTAAGATAGGAATAAAGACACAGACCTACTAGAGAACGGACTTGAGGATATGGGGAGGGGGAAGGGTAAGCTGAGACAAGGTGAGACAGTGGCATGGACATATATACACTACCAAACGTAAAATAGATAGCTAGTGGGAAGCAGCCGCGTAGCACAGGGAGATCAGCTAGGTGGTTTGTGACCACCTAGAGGGGTGGGATAGGGAGGGTGGGAGGGAGGGAGATGCAAGAGGGAAGAGATATGGGAACATATGTATATGTATAACTAATTCACTTTGTTATAAAGCAGAAACTAACACACCATTGTAAAGCAATTATTCTCCAATAAAGATGAAAAAAAAAGCTAGATCATGAAAAAAATAGATAAGCAACAAGAATATATTGTATAGCACAGGGAATTATAGCAATTATCTTGTAATAACTTTTAATGGAGTACAATCAGAAAAACACTGAATCACTATGCTGTACACCTGAAACTAATATAATATTGGAAGTCCACTATACTTCAATAAAAAAAGGATAAATTAAAAAAAAATTTCAAAATGGTGACAACAGAGCATTAAGGCAAATGCAGGTGAGAGAGGGGCTAGACGCATCGTAAGTTGCCTCGGGGTCCCGAGGAACACAGCTGGAAAAACACTGAAAATGGAGCCTGAGGTAAGGACCTGGGTGCAGGAGGTTATTTGGGGGACGATCCCAGGCAGCAGGAGTGAGAGAGCAGGGAGACAGAGGCAGGGGAGGAGGAGAAGCCAAAGTAAGAGTAAGTTAGCAAGGTTGCTTAGGGGGGCAGTGGGAGCACGACCTCAGCAGACCCCCTGAGAGTGCTCCCAAATCCTCTGCCTGGAAGACAGGGAGCTGAGGCATGTCTCCACCGACTCCCAACCTCATTGGCTGAAGCGTGCCCCTGGGGACACTAGCTTTCTCGCATGTCTGAGTTGAGCTTTTCCTACAACCAAGCGAGCCCCCAAGCTCCTGGGATGTTTGAAGAAGTCCTGGGGCAGAGGAAGGAAGATACTGGCAGTACCCCATTGAGGTGGGGCTCTTATGTGCCCGATGGGTCTGGGCTTGCCGGTGTGGGTGCAGGCAGAGGTGGCTGAGGGGAAGTGACACTGGGCTGAGAGGCGTCTGCTGCAGACTTTTGAGCAGGGGAGGGCTGGGTCATTCTGCACGTTGGAGATTTCCCTCTGGCAGCTGGTGGGGACTGGGCCAGAGATCACCCCAGGAAGAGGGGCGGCAGCCACCTTGTTTGAACCCTCAAGCCCCTCGAAGACCATGCCCCTCCCCTCCCTTGCTGTAATCATTAGTTCCAGGCCCTGGTCCTCCCGGGACCTAGTTATTTCCTCTGCAGCCGCAGCGATCAGCGGCCAGGCCTGGGTTCATTACATCTCCCGGGCCAGCGGCTGGGGGGTCAGGTTGTATGAAGTTGCTGCCTAAGCAGCCTGGCGCCTTCCCATTTGTCAGCAGCATTAGCGCTCACGCAGTGACCTACCCGGCGTTCGGGAGAACAGGTCCCGGACGGCCAATGTGGACTTCCAATTTAGTACTTCCTTCCATTTACAAGGGAATCACCCCTAAAGAACAGCATTTATGGAGCTTACAAAGGCCAAATTAGATTTCAGATTCCACTTCTGTGCGTGGGTGACAGGCCGAGAGCAATGAATTAGTGGGGAGGAAACCGCAAAGGCCGCGAATGCGCAAGGATGCGCGGGCTTGTCCTCTCTCCCGCAGCCCCTCTGGGTCTTATTTCTCTGCAACAGCCTCTGCCACTGGCTCAGTGAACTTTCTTGGCCACTGTCTCTTTCTGGGCCTCCCCTGGACTGTATGTGTCACTCTGCATCTTAGACATCTTCCCTGGGTCCCCTCACCCCTTCTCTTTCCCTCTGCTTCTTGTTGGTGTTTCCTTGTTCCTAACTCCTAGATCTTGTTCTTTGGGTCTCTACCTCGTTCTCCTTTGGTGGTTCTCTTATTTAGCTGATGGAGGCCTCTATTCTATGTGATCAGAGGGCTACAGCAGAGATAATGTCACGTGTTCACCAAATCCTATATTATCCCCTCTCCGGGCAAACTGGAAGACGCTTAAAAGGGATAAAGTTAAGTTGAGACTCAAAAGATGAACAAAAGCCAGCTATGTGATGAATGGGAGAGGGTGGGAGAGAGCAGCCCAGGCAGAGGGAACAGCTGAGAAAAAGGCACTAAGGGGACAATAGCTGGACCTGAGGACTGCCAGAGGCCCAGTGACTGGATTTGGTAGACAGAATTATCTGTCCCAACTCCTCACTCCCCTGTATTATTTTATACATCCACACACTTGCCATGGCCTCACAGCAGGAGCATGTTTTCCACTGTTTTAATTTAGGGCTCGATCATGTGACTTGCTTTGGCCAATGGGATATTAGTAGACATGATACAAGTGGAAGCTTGAATTGTACTTGTGTGGTTGGGCTTGTGCTCTGCCATGGCTAAGAAAAGGACATGTACCAGAATACCCCAGAAGAATGAGAAATGTGTATAGGAGACCTGAACTCAATTCATGTCCTGGAGCCAAGCTCAGCCAAAGCCAGGCTAGATCAGAACACATTGACCTACTTGTTGTTGTAGGCCATTGAGTTTTGGGACTGGTTTGTTACGCAGCATTATTGTGGCACTAACTAATACACTGAAGCAGAGTGAATGACGTGGACAGTGGGCTGGGATGAGGCTGGAGAGGTGGGCAGGGTCAGTTGATGCAGCATATGTCAAGACATGGTAGGGACTTTTGATGGGAAGCCTTGCAGGACTTTGCTTTATAGGTATAGGGTTTATTGGTGCCATTGTGTAGATGGGAGAAAATAAAGCCCAGAGAATTTAAGCAAGTTGACCAATATCACAGAGATAGTAAAGTGACAGGGTGGTATCAGACTCCAGATCTGTCTGAGCCACTAAATGCTTGTTTTGATTCCTCCCCCTTGGGTCAATTCCATTTACCTAAGTTTCACAGTGTGACATTCTCTGATCATCTCCAAGCTCTTTGGTGCTGACTGCTTCTCCTTCCCTCCTTCCTTCCCTCCCTTCCCATGACTATCCATGTGACCACAGGCCAGCCTTCTGCTCTTTTCTGCTGTCACAGTCCCTTGTAGACTACCAGCTCTGCCCCACCTCCCCACTGGCCCAGACCCCTGCATAGCCATTCTTTCTTTATCTCCCCACGTCTCTGGTCTCCTGGCCCTATGACACCACTGGCCAGCACAGTCCTCAGCCCTGAGCAGACTCCACGCCTGCTCTCTCCTCTCCCACTCCTGGCTGCCAAGTGGTGCTGAGGATAACGCCAGAGTTTGGTTCACAGGTCAGTAAAAAGAGCATGTGCCTTGGCATCTAACCGCCTCAAGTTCAAACCCCAGCTCTGCTGCTCAGCAGCTGTGTCACCTTGGACAAGTTACTCAATCTCTCTGAGCCTCAGTTACTTTTGTCTGTTCATAAGGGATGATGAGGCCTCCCTCACTGGGCTTTCATGAGAATGGAATAATTTACATAGCGGCCCTCAACAAATGGGAGTTATTGTAGTTGTTGTGGGTAATGAGAATGGTTTCCAATGTCATCTGGGCCTCACTGCCCTATGGCCTTCATTACGCCCAGCTCTGTCTGTCTTCCTATAATATGTCCTCAGTTGCTCACAAGCCTTTCCACCCTCTTCCCACCTCCATCCTCCTATCACTGTCAGACTCTGCAGACAACCTCAACTTGACCTTTGTTGTGTAGGTCAAGGTCATCAGAGATGGGCTCCCTCTATTTCCCTCCATTCCCCCTCAGTGTTCTCACCCCACCCTCTCTCAGAAGGAAGGGGTCTTACTCTGGTCGGGTCCCCTGACCCTCGCCATGAGTGCCTTGGGTTAGAGCCCACCAACCAGCTCCAAGACCCTCCTCCATCAGTTAGCTTCTTAAGTCTTCATTTCTTTGTCCACTTGTTCATTTATTCAACATCTCCTCCTCTTTCTCCAAGTCTGGATTAAACCCTCAGCCGGCACATTTGCTCAAGCTTTTCCTGACTAAAAAGCCCCATTTCTCACTTCTCTTCACAGCAACACTCTATTGTCCGCATTTCCTGCTTCCTCACCATCCACACTCTCCTCCTCTACTCTATTCTGGCTTCTGTCTCCAGCTAAGCAACTCTTGCCAAAGTCACCAGTGACCTACGTACCAAATCCAATGACACGTCTCAGCCCTCATCTAACTAGATCTCTTGGCAGCATCTCACAGTCAGCTGCTTTGCTTTCTGCAAATTCTCTCTTTCCCTGTTTCAAGACACCTACTTTTTCCAGCGTCTCCCCTCCCCTCTCATCAGCTCCTTCCTCTGATTCTTACAGGTCTTCTCAGGGATTAGTCCTTGGCCCTCCTTTTTTCCCTCCTTAGGAGTGGCATCTAACTGCACAACATTAACTACTGTATGGCCCCTACATTGTCTTCTAAATCTATGCCTTCAATCCAGACCTCATTCCTGTGCCCCAGGCTGATCCAGCCAACTGCCCACTGGGTACCTCATAGGTGTCCTGCCTTCTCCAAACCTGTCCTGCCATTTGTGCTCTGTACATATGTTAGCAGTACATTCCACATATTCCTTGGGTCAGAAATATCATCTTTACCTCCAACATGTAATGAGTGGCCAAGTCTTGTCAAGTTGATGTCCCAACCTGGTTGAGACCTTCCCTCCCCTCCTATATCTCCTGGGAAACTTCTCTGACCCTCTAGAGAGGCAGGGCCCCTATCGCATGCATTTATAGTTCTGTTCCTCTCCTGTACAGCACTTAGTCACGCTTGCAATTAAATAAATTATCACATGTTTAGCTGTTTAGTGTCTATTTTCCTAGCAGACTATGAGGGTAAGTGCTGTTTCTGTCCTGGTTGTCTCTGTATCCCCAGTACCTGGTGCCTGGTGTATGTTAGGGGTTCAATAAATACATGTGGAGGGCATGGGCAGCGATGGGGAGGGACTCTAGATTGGGGAGGGGTGGGACAAATGCCCTGGGGTTGGGTGCTTACATAAAAAAGTACAAAGTAGAGCACGGTGCAGACCCCTGAACCCCTTTGCCCATGTCCCCCTCCAAAGCCCCTGGAAACAGTGCTGCTAGCATTTTGTTCTATTGACAGGAGGTGAAGCAGCTACAAGCTCCTTAATCAGCTCTCTACAAACATGGGGAAGCCTCATTAATCCCAGTGAACGGATGATCTATTGTTTCCAGCTCAGGTCTCTGGTGGACTGGCCTTCCTCTGCAGAAGCAGAAACCCCCATGGGCAGGAATGCCCCTGCAGTTGATCCACTAAGCCGTGGGTATAGTACCCCTGGTGGGGCTCTTGACCCAGGCAATACCTGGACTGAGACTAGGACCAATCCTCCGCAGACAGCCACTGCTTACCTATCAGAAGGGCAAAATTGAAAAGTTGGATAATATGCGATGTTGCTGGGGAAATGGGCACTCACACGCACTGTTGGCCATGGGGTGTGTATATGTGTGTGTGCGTGCATGTGCAGAGGTGTGCAATTTGATAGTATGAATGATTAAGTGCGTCAGCTCTGGAGCCAGACTAAGTTAAAATCATGACATTGGCACTTGGCAGCCGTGTGAGCTTGGACAAGTCACTTACCCGTCTCCATGCCTCAGTTTTCTCATTTGTAAAGTAGGGATAATAGCGGTACCTCCTTACAGGGTTATCGTGAGAACAGAAAAGTTAATATCTGTAAAAGGCTTGGTTTAGGTCATCTTCTATCTGAGAAACCCTACTCCTTCTCTCCACCCCAAACTAGGGCCCAAAGGGTTGCTATGGAAACCGTGGGGTGGAGAGCAGGGCTCTCATTGATTTCTCTTTGGCTGGTGCTTTTGCGGTCTCCTTAGAAGTGAGACTCAAATCTCGCCAGCTCTGTCCCACAGTGCAGCCGCCTCCTGTGCCTTCATGGCTTGGATTAGAGGCGAGGAACTCTGGGTTCTCATACTGGTATTGCTTCTGGCTTGTATGAACCTGACTGGTATGAGTCAGCTTTCCCTCTGGGCCTCAGTTTCTCCATCTGTACAATGAAGAAGTCAGCCTCAAAGGGAAATGCATTTGATTTCATATGCCACTTCAGGTCAGCTGGACCTGTAGACTTGGACTGAGAAGAGTTCTGAAACTGTGTCTAGGTTATGTAGGAAAGAGTATCTGCAATTGATTAGTGATGTCTGTAATGGACAGGGGATGGAGGAGCAGAGTTCTCTGTGCCTTGTGTTTACCATCCCTAAGCTAGATGCTTGATTTCTAAGGGGTCCACCTTCTTGATCTAAAGCTTTCAGTGTTATGAATGTTCAAAATGAGACTCATTAACATCTAGATATAATCTAGGCATTAGTTCTAGGAAGTCCTTGTCACTATGTTTCGATATTATTCAGGTTTGAGGGGGAAAAGGGGTCTTCTAAAGTTCTGTCCCAATTACCCATAAATATAGCTGGTGGTCACCATGAAGGGAAGAGAGACTTTGGTTCTAGGGAGTGGAACCCATACTGGGGCTGGGGAAGCATGTGACGGGGCAATGACTAGCCTGGGAGGGGGTCAGGTGGCAAGCATAATGGAATTCCAGGGAGCAGGCAGGCCTGAGAGAGTTACCTGTGAGTTTTAAGGACTGGGGCCAGAGGGATAGTAGGCAGTGAGACAAAAGGAGCCAACCTTACAAATGTGCCTGGGACTGATTCTGCTCAAAGCAGGACTGGTGTAGGGCTGGGACATAGGAGGCCTTTTTGGGAACTTCTTCCTGTAGACTCCAGCTCCAGGCTGTGGCCATATTTCCCTCCTCTTAACAGAATTCACTCCTGGACAGACGAATTGGTCAGGAAGCAAAAGCCAAGAAGAATTGACTGGGGTTGGGGCTGCAGACTTAAAATAGAAAGCTCTGAGGGTAGACGGGGACTTTCTGGAGGCTGCATGGAAGCCTGAGGTCATTACCGTTGCAAGGTTTGGAGGAGGGGAGAGTCGAAGGGTGTGAGTAAAGGGTTCCATTCCTGGCAGTGGTGGTTTTGTTGGAGGACATCTATCATGCTCTCAAATGTTTCCCAGCCTGCAGGCAATTTTCGAATCCATAAAGTTCATAAGCACAGTGCTCATCAATAATTAAGCTCATGTAACCATCTCTCTCTTTATAAATTCATTGAAAGTTGGAAGAATGAATTTCATTGTTCTTTAAATTTCTTGTCTGCTAACTCAATCATGTTTCTTTTAGTAACTTAATTGTTTCTGAACTCAGGAACTCCTAACTGAACGAAAGTGTAAGAAAATGAAGTTGATAGCTTAAAAAACTTTATTTTACACCCAGCAACTACCTTTCACATCTAAGCATTTTCTACACTAAGGCTCTAAACATAAAAGTAAAGGACACAGTCTATACAGTTATATGGCTGCTGTCACAAATAGCTACAATAGTCAGACAGACCTGGGTGTATGGTTGTTCCCCTGCCCTCCACTGCCACATACTGGTTGTGTGATCTCAGGCAAGTAACTTAATCTACCTGTACCTCAGTTTCCTCATCTGTAAAATGGGTATGATAAAATCTACCTTGGAGGGCTGTTGTATGATTTAGTAAGGTAATTATACATAAACCACACAACCGAGGATGGCGTCACACACAGAAGGTGCTTAACAAATGGTAGCTATTATTATTTTATTATTGGAGTAAATGCAAATTCACAGTAACATTTAGTTGCAGTAAAGCATGACTTCAATAATAAATGCAGTAACATCTAGATGCAAAAACATAAATACAGTAACACATAGATACAGTAATACAATTAGAGTCCTACACACAATAACAGAAGCAGTTATGTGGATATAGTAACATATAGGTGTAGTAATATAATTGCAGTAACCCAGCCACAATTATGTATACACATAAAAACTTTTAGCGACACTAAAGTAGATTATTTATTACTCTATTTAAGTAACAGAGCTACAATATCAAGATACAACATCACACAACTGCAGCAATATATATGTTACAGTAGTGTACAGATATATTAAATTAGATACAATAAAAATAGATACCTTTAAGTCACAACTAGAGTGACATTCCTTAGAAGGGATAGATAGCTACAGTAATATATGGATCCTATAATATGGTTGCAATATCTTCTAGGAATTGCAATGTATAAGTATAACAACAAGTAGACAGAGTAATACACAGTCACAGACCTGTAGGAACACTGATACAGATGGGCAATGTTGCATCTAGCATTCTCTCTGCCGTTGGGATTCTTACCCTTTTTGGGTCAGAGCTTTTCTGAGAATCTGTTGTTCTTAGGGAAGAAAACCCAAACAAGCCCAAATTTTCCCAAGTGCACTTATAAGTGGCAAAATTCTGTGCCCATGTAGCCCTAGCTCTAGTCTGGTATTTAATGCTTAGGTGTCCTGGATTCAAATATTTGAGAATCAGAGCAAGGAGAAATAATATCTCAAGAGATCAGACTTCAGTCCACAGTCAGGCATAATCCAGGCTGGTTTCTTAGTCCTCTTCCTGCTTACTGGACTCTGATCTGATTTGACATTTAGGTGACCCAGACTTCTGACCTACTGGAGGAAACAGACCTATCTCTCTTTCTCTCTGATCATGGTTTTGAAATCCAGCTACTCTTGTTTGATAACCTTATCTCTGCTGAGATCAGCTTTGTCTGAGCAAAAGTCTCTTTTGACCAGTATCTTGCAAAGCCTCAAAGGACATTTCCAAGCAGTCCATGCAAAGGCTGCTTGATTCTTTTGTACAGGGATGTTGGCAGCTCCTGCAGCCTGGCTGGTGCATAGAGCAGCGTTGGAAGAGGGGTAACTACTTAGAGGCAAATGTTGTCTGCTGGAGCCAAACTGATAGACTTTTTCCTAGTCATACTTACCTGGCCCAGTTTGACAATCCAAGTCCTGAGTTGCTGTATCAGTTAGCTATTGCCAAATAACAAAATATCTCAAAGCTTTGTTTAAAGGAATACACATGTATTATTGCTCATGTGTTTGCAGGTCAAGAGGATGGTTCTTCTGATTTGGGCCAGGCCTGGCTGGTTTTGGCTGGACATGCTCATCTGTCTTTGGTCAACTGGCTGGTCTAGGATGGCCTTGGCTGGGGAAACTGGTCCAAATGGGGGCTCTTTCAATGTGTCTCTCACATCCTTCCAGCAGGGTTGTTCACATGGCAGTGGTAGGATTATGAGAGACAGGGGGAGAGGGGAAGGGGAGGGGGAAGGAGGAAGGGAAGGAAGTAGAGGGAGGGGGAGAGGGAGAGGTGTGCTGTCCCTTCTGCTGCATTCTGTTGGTCACAGCAAGTCACAAGGCCAGCCCATATTAAAGGAGTGAGAAAATAGATTCCACTTCTTGAAGGAGGGAGCTGCAAAATCACATGGTAAGGGTATCGACACAGAGAGGAACAGAGGGTGGGAGACATTTTTGTAATGACTCAACAATACTTGCTTTTCAGGGGTGATTGCTGGGACCACTGCAAGTCCTCCTTTGGATCTCTGAGCAGAGCCAAAGCTGCGTTTTGGGAGAGATTTCCAACCCTTTATGCCTGATGCCCAACTCCGTGTGGGTTGCAGGGCACATTATATGGTCCCTAACCCTCAAAAGTTCCTCCTTCCCTTGGCTTATTTGCCCTAGTTACCTGACTTACCTGACTCTGACACAAAGGGGTGTCTCCATTGGCTTCTAGTGACCTGCACCTTACAGGCTTTTCCCCAAACAGTGATCTGGGCCACATTTCCCTACTGGGAATTTGAAATCTGGACTCAGAGGTCTTGGAACTGTCAGTGGTGAGTGGAAGTTCATGATGTAGAACCAGAACTGGGGGAGAGAACAGAACAGACTCTCTTCTCTCTCAGAGAGGAGAGAGCCACATGAACCAGAAAGGAGATGGAGGGAGAAGCAGCCCTGTTCTTTTGCTCTTCTGCTTCCATAAAACTTGAGTGAACTTTGTTTTCTGTCTTTGAATCCAGAAAAACCTCTATTTCCTTATAATACACTCCTCATTTTCACTTGAGAAAGTCTGATGTGAGTTTTATTTTTTTGCAACCCAACACTGCTGACGATCGGACCCCCTTTGGGAGGGAATGCGGGCCAGACAGCTTCTCTGGCAGAGTGCTCACCTGGAGACCACCCAGCTGGAACTCCCAGCTCATGGGTATCCTTCCCTAGATGCCATAGCATTTTCCCTCCTGGGTCCTCACTGAGAGCTCAGCCTTGGAAGAACTAGCTCTCTACATCTAGCTCCTGCCTCAAATCAGAGAAACAATTGATATCTGAGAGAGAGTTGAAAAGAGGATCATTGATACTCATCTCTGAACATACTACAGTCTTTACCTTAGGGAGAGAGCCATATAACTCACTAACCACAAAGATGGTTTCTCTAAACTAGGTCTGAATATTCTTCCTTTTACCTTTATATAGGGCTAACACCTGAAAATAATTTCTACACTTTTTACACTCTCATTGAAAGCATTGTCAGTTAAATATTCTCTATATAAAGTCCTATGTGATCAATTTCTTTAAGAATTCACTGACAGATAAAAGTTTTGAGGAACATTTTATGAGAGACATCCAATCTTTTCTCTTTTTGCCATGGTTGCCAGGAAGCTCACACACCCAAATTTACCACTTGATCACTTGCAGACAGTTCCCGATAGTTTCTAATGTCTGTCTGAAATGTTCTCTGGCTGTGGGAATGTGCTTTGCAACCTTCAATCAATGAAGGATGAGAGTTGATGGATTATATATATATGAAATTACATGTGTATGTATTTCCTATTGCTGTTGTAATACATTACCACAGACTTAATGGTTTAAAACGATACAAATTTATTATTTTACCATTCTGGAAGTACAAAATCTGAACTGGGTCTTAAGGGCTAGTTAAGGTGTTGGCAGAACTGTATTCCTTCTGGAGGCTCTGGGAGAGATTCTGTTTTCTTACTTTTTCTAGCTTCTGTAATCTGCTTTCCTTGACTCACGGCCCCTTCCTCCACCTTCAAAGTCAGCAATATAGTATCTTCCGATTTATCTCTCTGACTCTGACCCTCTTGCCTCTCTCCCTTAAGAACGTCTGTGATTATATTGGGCTCACCAAGATAATCCAGAATAAACTTCCAATCTCAAGATCCTTAACTAATTACATCTCCAAAGTCCCTTTTGCCATATGAGGTAACATATGCACAGGTTCTGGGGATTAGGTTGTGGACCTCACTGTGGGTCCTACCACAATATATATATTCAGCCTACCATTATATGTATATCTCAGCTTCCTTGCCCCATTGATGGGACAATTCTGAGTTGTGTTCTGTAACCTCACAGAGGTTCCCCCCGGATCATTGAACCCAGTTGCTCACAGCAGTAACCCACTCATGGATTAGTTCTCTTGTCCGTGTTCCCACTTCCTTACATGATCCCTGGGATCACCTCTCAAATAACTCCTTGCACCTAAACTTTTGTCTCAGTGTCTGTTTTGGAGGAAACCCAAACTGAAATAGGAAGCATATTCTCCTAGATGTATTGGTATAATTGCCTCACCCTTCTTCTTTGCCTTCCTCTGAACTTCTTATTTTTAACTGTTGTATTATCTTTTTAAAAAGCCAGCATAATATAGAAAAAGAACATGAGCTTTGGAGCTAGAAAGATATAGGTTCAGATGCTAACTCAATTTCGTATGAAGTGTGTGTTTTAAAATATTACAAGTCGCCAAAGCGTCCTCTGAACCATACAAAATACAATCCCCTCCCCACCCCCTGGTTAGTGTGTTATTGGAGCAAAGTGTATTTCATGTTACTCTGATTTCTTTAAAATTGATAATCCACTTATATATACTCTAGTGTGCAGGATATTTGCTTCACTAGAGCATTTATTTAATGATCAATGGGATGCAGGGATTTACCAGGGTGTGTATTTTGTTTAATGAGAACCTCTAGTTTTGCATTATTAAAGCTCATGTTTCCCCCATATTTAAAATTATCAGAGCATCTGTGCATAGGCCTCTGAAATACTTGTCGGGTAGCGGGTGGTGATTACATGCTGACTGGGCAGGGGCAGCGAGGATCTGATCTTTATAGAGTGCATCCCCTGGCTCTGTAGGACCTGTCCATGGTCCTGATATGGGCTTCAAAGCAACAAACAGCTGTCTCCAAAGTGGGGTTTTCAAGATGATATTTTGGAAGTGGGACTAAAAGATTAGAACTGCAATTTACATTGATTTATCTATTTAAATATAAGAGCCAAGTTCATCTTGACTAATAATATATGGATTGACACTAGTGTCCTGTCATATGTCAGGCAGTCATGGGGCATATGGAGGGGCTGAGGGAGGAGTGGCGCTCCATAAGGCAACAGGGTTAATCGTGGTGCCTGGCTTCATTTGTCACTTCTGGTTATATATTTCCAGTTTACATGTGGCTGGCTAAGGGATCCATGGATTATGCCATCCAGTTTGATTTTAAGTTAACTTTTAATCGAAGTATAATTTATATACAGAAAAAGCGCACAAATTATAAGGGTACAGGTCAGTGGATTTTTACAAAGGGAGCACATTCATATAACCAGCGCCCTGATTAAGAAACATAAAATTGTCAGCACTCCAGAGGCCATTTTTACGCCTCTTTCTAGTCGCTACCAGCCTGTTGGTAACCCCGTCCTGATTTTTAACACCACATATGAGTTTTGCATGTTTTTGAACTTTGTATAATTGAAATCATATATACGAATGACTTCTTCCCTTCAGTGTTCCATTTGTGAGGCTCCTTCATGTCACACTGCTATTGCAGTTCATTCATCCTCACTGCTATAGAACATTCCATTGCTTGCATATGTCCATTCTCCTGTTATGGACATTTTTGGTGCGTCTAGTGTTCGGATATAATACGCAGTGCGCTAAGAACGTTTTTCTATGTGTCCTTTCATGAGAGAATTCAATTTTAACTAAAGTAGCCCTCGCAAAATGGTCACGTGGCTTTAAAACTTCTTGCAAGGATACCATGAATTGAAGATAATACGAATGAATGCAAGCACAAGCAAACAGCTAGAAAATGGAAAGCTGATACTTTTACTCTAAATAGAATGTTTGGAGTTAATAATGATGATTTCATCAGATCCAACAAGAAATTAGACAAAAAAGGAGGAAAATTTTAAGAAGACTCTGCTGTGTGGGTTTATACACTTAACCATTAATGATAAACGTTGAGATATTTGCTAGTGAGTGTGAAGTGTCTGCAGTTAACATGGGTGGACGTCATTGGTGCCATGCACCAGATATTTCTGATTCTCTTCCCAAGCATATGATAGAATTGACTTCCTGGTCCGGTTCCGGTTAAATATCACCACGTGACTTATTTTGGCCATTGAAATGTGAGCAGAAGTGACGGATGTCACTTTCAGGCAGAAGCTTTAAGAGCTAGAGTGTGATTCATCACGGTATCTCTCCATTTTGCCACAAGAGCTGGGAATGTTCTGGAAAGAAGCTGCTTGGTCAGTCTGGGTCCCACAGTGAAGACACTGTGACTCAGAGCCACAGCTGATCTGTGATGTACCTTCCACATGCAATAAACCTGTATTGCTTTAATCCACAGATACTGTTATCATAGCATAACCTAGCCTCTCCTTGCTGATACAGTAATAGCCTTAAAAAACAAAGACTCAGAACACAAAGACAAACCTGTAATTTTTTTTTCAATGATGTCTAAAGTTATGTGATGCTCCCTCCGGTTCTTTATATTAGTTCTGACACTTTGTGACAAATATTTAGATGCCTCTTTCGAGACTTTCTCACTTAATAGTGAACGTTAAAAAGCCACATATCAAAAAATATATATAAAATAATATAATATAAAATAAAATTACTGCTTAAAAAAAAAAAAGCCACATACCATCAAGAAAATGCTTGTACTTCTTTCCTCAGGCAAAATGGATGAACTAATCCGACAGAAAACAATTCATGGGCAAACTAAAATGCATTCGTTGGTCAGCGAATATGGTTGGAAGATGCAAAGAGAGTACCGCTGAAGACATGAGGTAACAAGTACTAGAACAAATTTTGCAGCTCCGGAGCTTTACTCTACAATTGGATGAAAGCACAGATGTTTCTAACATGTCTCAGCTTACGGCATGTGCCAGATTTAGGTCTCAGTAATGAAATACACAAAGAATTACTTTTTTATGAGGTGTACTGGAGAAGAGAGAGTTTCAATAACCAATGACTTATTTAATAAAAACAGTTTTATGGAAAAAACTGTATAAATATAACCACCGATAGAGTGGATGCTTTGACTGCAGTACACTAAGGATTCCAGGTTAAGGTTATAGAGATTACTCCAAACATGAAATTCACTCAAAGAAGAGCTGTTGAAGCCAAGAATTTGAGGCCAGAAGTGTACAAAATGATGCAGGATGTCCTGATGTGGTTTATATTATAAAAATAAGACCTTTAATATATAATAAAATCCTCACAGGATTTTGCAGCAAGCATATAGAGGTTTGATTATTTTGTAATGAGATATACAGGTTTGATGGCTGTCTTGTGGCAAACTATTTTAATGATGTAGGGAACTTAAAGATGAGTTACACATTTTTTTTTACAAAACAGAAATATTTCAAACTTGCTATTTTTATAATGACAACTGGCTGTCAGTAGTATGCTACAACCAATTTTTTAAAAAATATATGTTTAGTTTTGAAAGAATTTTATGCCTAAAGTAGAGTTTCAAAGATAGTACAGAGAGTTCCTGTGTACTATTTTCTCAGTTTCCCATAATGTAACTTCTTACATAACCAAGGTGCATTTGTCCCAACTAAGGAATTAACACTGGGGCATTACTATTAACAAAACTCCAGAGTATATTCAGATTTTACCACTTTTTCCACTAATGTCCCTTTTTTTCTGTTCTAGACTCCAATTCAGGATACCAGATTGCATTTAGGCAACAGATATTTTGAAAGAAACACACACGCACACACACACACACACACACATTTTCTCTGAACCCCCAGGGTATGTTTGATATGTAAGCAATGACTGAAAGATAAATTACTGCCTGAAAGGAGCAAGTGTTATGAAGAGAGGATTTTTTTTTTTTTGCGGTACGCGGGCCTCTCACTGTTGTGGCCTCTCCTGTTGCGGAGCACAGGCTCCGGACGCGCAGGCTCAGCGGCCATGGCTCACGGGCCCAGCCACTTCGCAGCATGTGGGATCTTCCCGGACAGGGGCACGAACCCGTGTCCCCTGCATCAGCAGGCGGACTCTCAACCACTGCACCACCAGGGAAGCCCTGAAGAGAGGATTTTTAAAGCAAACATTTGGAAGTGTTTGCGTTGTTTTGTGATTTTTGTGATAGAAAATGACGTACCTACATCACCTAAACGACTCCTGTGTATGCAAACTTTAAAAACTTGGAAACAGAATTTTTTAACCTGTTAGAAGAAATCTTTCAAACAAAGTGTTTCAGAACCTGTTTGTTTGCTAAAAATATAAAAGTGTAACAGCTTTTGATTAGTTTGCAAGAACCACTGATTGACATCAGGGAAGATGGAAAGTTGCTTGCTGAATTTCAAGAAAAAACTTTGCAGACTTTGTGGATAGTAATGAAAAATAATGATGAGGATTTAGTAAGCACAGCCAGCATCACTGTTTTCCCACTTGGATCAGTGCATCTTTCCATGATATCTTTTCCTTTACCCAGCCATAACAGCAATTAAAATCAAGTATCAAAATAATCTGAATTAAGAACCAAACCTTTGAGCCTCTGTATCAAAAAGATTTGCTTTTTAAAAATGAAACATTTTCAATCACATGGCTCTCATTAAAATTTTGGGTGACAGCAAAAATGCTTTGAACCACTATAAATATGATGCAATTAAATGATTTAAAATATTTTATCTTTGTCTTATCATTTTTAACCTTAATAATTTAAATTACATTTTACAATGCATGTAAAATATTAGTGCAGTGCTGAGTGTAGGCATGTGCTCATTTAAAAAGAATTGGTAAGGGTGCCTGGATGAAACAGTCTGGGATGGTGACACCCATGGATGGCGCCTGGTGGACCTTGAGGAGGGGGCAGCTCTGTGGCAGCTTGGAGGGCTGCCTAAGACAGAAGAGGTCAGAGCCACCAGGCTCCTATGGCATGAGCCAGACATCAGACTCTGTACAAAGGAGGTAGCCAGAACTGGCATGAGAGTGGAGGCCCAATTCCATTCCAGGTTCAGAAAACGGAGAAGAGTCTAGAATTAGCCTGCTGCCCTAAACCAGTGTTCAAAGAAATCCCTCGGGCACTCATGTGCCTACCAAGTTGCAGTTCCCCCCACCCTACCTCTCATAAGAAGTCTGGTTTGGGGGGAGTCCCTACTGATTTTGGCAACAGCACCCAGTACCTTCTCTGGGGAATCTCAGGCTGCTTGCCTCAGTGTTTTTTTTTCTTAACATCTTTATTAGAGTATAATTGCTTTACAATGGTGTGTTAGTTTCTGCTTTATAACAAAGTGAATCGGCTATACATATACATATATCCCCATATCCCCTCCCTCTTGCGTCTCCCTCCCATCTTCCCTATCGCGCCCCTCTAGGTGGTCACAAAGCACCGAGTTGATCTCCCTGTGCTATGTGGCTGCTTCCCACTAGCTATCTATTTTACATTTGGTGGTATATATAAGTCCATGCCACTCTCTCACTTTGTCCCTGCTTCCCCTTCCCCTTCCCCATGTCCTCAAGTCCATTCTCTACGTCTGCGTCTTTATTCCTGTCCTGCCCCTAGGTTCTTCAGAACCATTTTTTTTTCTTTTTAGATTCCATATATATGTGTTAGCATACGGTATTTGTTTTTCTCTTTCTGACTTACTTCACTCTGTATGACAGACTCTAGGTCCCTCCACCTCACCACAAATAACTCAATTTCATTTCTTTTTATGGCTGAGTAATATTCCATTGTATATATGTGCCACATCTTCTTTATCCATTCATCTGTTGATGGACACTTAGGTTGCTTCCATGTCCTGGCTACTGTAAATAGTGTCTCAATGTTGACTCTGCCCAGGCCACTCTCCTCTCTCATCCTGAATCCCATCTCACATGGAAATTCCATGGAGGGTTCTATCCATGTTGAACATTGTCCATGGAGGGCTCTATTGTTTGGGGTTATGTCTTGCTCCCCTTTGCCTGACTACAGTGGGCTGAGTGGGAGCCCCTAAAAAGATATGTCTACATCCTAACCCCAATAACTTGTGAATGTGACCTTATTTGGAAAAAAGGTCTTTGCAGATGTAATTAAGTTAAGGATTTTGAGTTGACATCATACTGGTTTGCCCAGGTAGACCCTACATCCAATGACAGGTATCCTTATAAGAGTCAGAAGAGGAGGAGGCACATACACCCAGAGGAGAGGAGAAGGCCACGTGAAGATGGAGGCAGAGACTGGAACAATGCAGCCACGAGGAGAGTCGACAGCCAGCAGCATCTGAGAAAGGCGAGGAATGGATCGTCTCCCAGAGCCTTCGGAGGGAGAGCAGCTCTGCTGACACCTTGATGTTGGACTTCTGGTCCCCAGAACCAGAAGAGGATAAATTTCTGCTGTTGTATGCCACCCAGTTTGTGGTAACTTGTTACAGCAGCCCCAGGAAACTAAGACACCCTCTAACTTTTCAGTCCCAGCTTAGACATCTGGGAAGCCTCCTCTGGCTTCTGGGTCCTTTGGGCTTCTGACCCTTCCCCCTGCCAGCTTTCTCTTGTTAGCACTTATTCCTATGTATTAGAATACATCTTGTCCATCTGATTAGCTGTTACTTTCCTGGGGGCAGAGGCCAATCCTTCTTATTAACCATTGTTCTCTGCTGCCCAGAAAAAAAGCCCAGTACACGATGACAATAGTTCATATTTTTTGAGAAGTTGAAAAGTAAAAGGCACAGTTCTAGGAGCATTAAGTACAGTATCTTATTTATTCCTTGCATCACCCCTATGTGGAAGGTAATATTATTAGTTGCATCATATAGATGAGGGTAACTGAGGCTCAGATAGGTGATGTAACCTGCACAGGTTCACAGCACTGGTAAAAAGAGTCAGGATATGAACTCAGGTCTTTGGCTCCAGAGCTTGCATTCTTAGCCTCTACTGTCTCAATTAGTAAGCCAGTAAATATTTGTCAAATAAATAAGCGAATGATTCTTTCTTTAGGTTGGGAGCCTGACTTTCCTCCTCTGGGGTTTAGCATACTTGTAGCAGCGTCTCAATCAGGACTCTTTGCAAAAATCCATTTTGCACACAAAGTCTAGTGAATGGGCGATCTGGCTTCACAGCCCAGAACTAAGAAATCTGTCCAAGCTGGGGAGGGCTGCAAAAGGTGTCACTTTGTGACAGCCAGCAGCTTGATGGGCAGTGGCTGGGAGGGGTGATGACTCCAGAAATCAGAGCACCTCTTCCAGCCCCACGGCAATGTTGGGTGGCCCCTCATTTCAGCAATGTGTGTTCATGAGTGAGCACAATATCCCAGCCAGAGTTAATTAATTCTCAGCATCCTCTGAATGTTTGCGTGTGAGTGTGTGTGTGTCTGTGTGTTGGGAGGGTGTAGAGAGAAAAAGGATAGATGGGGGTGTGATACATTTTAGACGACTTTTTAAAATCAAACCCAGTTAAAATCAAAATAATATTTTGGTGTCTAAAAAGGGTAAACTTCAATTATCTTGAAAATTTCCTTCCGAGGAAAAGCTCATTGCTGATAATGATAAATAAATGAGGTGTTACTGTGCTAATATCGTTGATCATGACAAACATTTGCACAATTGTTTTCAGGCAAGGAGACACATTCATTCATTCATTTATTCACTCACTGGTTACTGTATCAGATAGGAATGTTTATAGTTGCAAGATTCTACACACCAAACTAGAAGTGGCTTGAATTTAGTGGACATTAACAAACAATTCCATGGTGGGAGATCCCAGGGTTGATTTGTCAGCTGAGAGGTATTCTCAAGGATCCATGCTCTTCTCTTTTTGTTCTGCCATCCTCAGATAATGGTGACATTTCCACGGGTGGTGGTTAGTTGTCACCTCCAAATACCTTACTCCCCCACAGGGGCCTGGAAAGCATGAGGAGGGAGAAAGGTACAGGAGCAGTGTGCTCTCCTCACACACCTCCCACCTTTCATCAGGGATGGAAACCTTTCCCAGAATCCCCACTGACTTCCACTTACGTCTCATTGGCTAGAACTGGGTCACATGCCCACCCCTTCACCAATCACCATAAAGGGGAACAGGGTTGCCATGACTTGTTTAGGGGGATCAGGCTCAAGTGCCTGACTTCAGCTGGGGCTCTGTTAGCAAGAAAGAAGGCAGAACGGCCATAATGTTGGCTGTATTTATTCATTCCACAAACATCTTCCCGTGCCCTGTTCTAAGTGTAAGGGATACAGAAATGATTAAGATGGAGTTCTGGTGACTCTCCTATATTATCTCCATCTTATGGATAAGCAAACTGGCTCAGAGAATCAACCTGCCCAAAGGCCCTAACCAATGAATGTGAATTCAGAATTTGACCCCCCACCATTCCAAAGTCCATAATCCTTCCAACCTCGTGGAGCTGTTTCTTTGCACTGACCTTTTTGGAGCAGTCCTGAGTGTGTAGCCTGTGTCCTCCCTGGACTGTGTTTTATGTCTTGATCTCTTGCTGGCAGGTGCTGCCCTGTTCGTCCTGGGATTTATGGAGTCTCAGGAGGCGCCTGTGGGACGCAGATGGAAGATGTCCCATCTCTCACAAGCAGGCAGGCTCCCTGCAGATGGGCCCCAGATGGTGGCATCATCTGAGCAGTGGGATGGAGCCAGGGGAGGGGTGCTGGGAGAGGGTGGAGACCAGGCTTAGTCGACCAAGTGTTCAATGGAGAACAGGGCCCAGGCCAGATGGATGGTGCCGTGTAGCTTCAGAGCTTCTGGCCGGTGATAGGTTCGGCTGAAGTTGGCACCATAGCTGTGATCCTGGCGCTTGATATTTCACGTGGATCAGGGATGAGTGCCTGGCAGGGAGTGGTGTGGACCCTGAGCTTACTGGAGCTTCTAAGAGATGCTGAACCTGGAGTCAGGGCTATGAGGGCTCCAGGCTGGATCTTTACCTTCAAGCTGTTACCCTGTCTGCAGACCTGAGGCCAGGCTCTCGTTTGTGACCCTCATCACCCACCCCTCATGCTGCATGAGACAATACGAGTAGCAACTGAAAATGTGGACTCTGGAGCCTGAAGTTCTGGGCTTGCCTCCCAGCCTCACCACTGATTAGCTGTGTAACTTCAGTAGGTTATTTAACCTCTCTGTTCTCAGGTTTTCTTATCTGTTAAATGAGACTAACGATAGTGCCAACGCCAGAGAACTGTTTTGAGGATTAAATTAATTAATTAATTGCTTATTAATTAATTAATATTAATTAATTAATTAATTAATTAATATTAATTAATAAAATGCTTTTCCCAGTCCCCGGCACATAGCGAGTGCTTGATGGGTATCGGCTGCCCTTAGTATTACCACCAACCCCTTCGCACTGTACAAACCTCAAGTTTGTTCAACCCAGGTATCAGCTGGAAGCCTTGCTGTTCTTGCATTTGAGTTAAAAGTGGAAGGGGAGGACTTCCCAATTCCTGTGACTTGGGGAAGTCCAGTGCCTTCCCCAGGATTGCTATGACATCTTGGAGGGCTTGAGGTCTCTGGTCCTCACCACCTCACTTCGAGTCCACTTGGCGGAAGAATTCAGATGTTACTTTGCTGGTTTTCACAACAAATCCGGTCTCACCAGGCGTTTCAGGAGCGATGGTGATGGGGGATGGGGTGTCACGAGGCACGGTTTGCCACGTGATGCCGGCTCCTATCCCTGTTGCTCATCCTCTTGCCTTTCTAGATTCTCCCAACTGTTTCTCCCTCTGTTCAGCAGAGGGATTTCTCCCTGAATCACGCCAGGAACTGCCATTTACGGAGCACTTGTTAGGGGCCAGGATCTGTTCTAAGCACTTTGCAGAGTCACCTCATTTAAATCTCATGAGATGTGAGTATGTGTTTTTACTATGCCCACTGTGGGGACGAGGATATGGGTGACACATTGGATCCAGGCGGTCTGGTCCTGACTCAGGGTTCCACCATCCACTGCACTGCTTGGCTTTTCTGAAACCTTAGCTCCAGGCTCTGGGGCTAAATTGATATCTACCCGAGTTTATAAACAAATCTTTTCCCGGCAAACATGGATCTCTCCTTACAAAGAATCCCTGCGCGAACGTGTCCCTCTTTATTCGTCTCTGTGTACACACAGGGAGGCAGGGGGTTGCGGAAGAAAGAGCCTGGGCCCGGGTGCTGCTCAGACTGGAATTCCGGGCCTGGTCCTTGGGCCAGACACTTCAGTTCTCTGAGGCTCAGTCTTCTCTCCCATGAAATGGCTTAATAACAGTACACAAGCTGTTGGGAGGGTCAGTGAAGATCAATGTCGGATGGCCACTATTGTCAACATCTCTGTCCACAGCCCCCAGCGTGCGGCCCTGCTGGTAACATCAGAGAGGGTTTGCTGGGTTGCATCTCTCTGTCATCAGCGGTGACGTCTGTCTGTATGGCTGGCCTAAGGTGCGGTCTTTCTTCTTTCCATCCCGTTCATGCCTCTGCCTTTGGCTGGGTCTTCACCCACCTGAGCCCTCTCGTCCTGTCTTTGGCATCTCCAGGGGCAGAGGGGCTACTCTTTCCCGTGCTTCCTGATCCCCATAAAGTCAGCTCTAGGACAGAACTAACCCAGGTTTGTGGGGGACAATCCCTGGGTGGATGGGTGTGCTTCCTGCTCAGCCACCCCTGCCGGTGGTGGCAACCTCGCCCAGCGTGGAGAGTGCCTGGCCCGGCCTGCCCCAGGCCGAGAGGAGAGGGCCAGGCTCCGCTCTTCTCAGGATGCAGGGGACCCGGGCTCCTCCTCTGGGAGCTGTGCTGGGCCTGGGCTGTGACACCGAGCAGCCTGGCTGGGCAAACAGGCTTCTCCTTGTGGTGTGAGAGGCAAGGAAAGGCTCCCGTGCCCACAATTCGCCTGGCTCCCACTGTTATCCCCAAGGCTGCTTCCCCGAGTGGAGCTGCAGAGCTAGATGCGGACCAGAGCCAGGAGTCTTGGGCTCCAGTCCCAGCTCCAAGCAGCGTGACTGGGGGACCCTGGGCAGGTCTCCTCCTGATATGGGCCTCCTTATCCTCTGCACGAGGAGGGCTTGGGGGCAACTGCACTGCTACGGTTGCTTCGACTCTGATCGATGTGAAACTGTTGACTTGAAGGGACCCCACGTGCCCTGTGTAGACACACTCATGCCCTAACGGATGGGGGGATCTGGGTTGACCTGCCTCTGTGACTTTTGTGGGGTCTGGGGAAGAAGAAATCCACCTCCCCCGCCACACCATGGACCACCCACCCCCTCGGCCCCTGAAGGGTGTGTGCGTGCATTTGTGTCTGTGTGTGTCTATGTTTGCACGTCTCCGTGTGTATGCATGTGTTTGTCTGCGTTTGTATGTGTGTGTGTATATCTGTGTCTATGTGCATCCTTCTGTGTGTATCTGTGCTGCTTGTGTGCTAAGCTGAATGCTTCCTGCTGCTCCCCTCACTTCCCTGGTACTGAGACCGGTGTGGGCCCAGACCCTCCTCCGGCACTCACTCCAGGCCCCCTTTTCCTGGACTCCTCAGCATAGTGTGAAAAACCCCGAATTTCTGCTCTGAGGTTTCTTCCTTCCTTCCTGCAGTGGCAGGAACGGGCTTCGGCGGGCGTGTGGGAGCTTCCTCTTCCTCTTCAGGTTTGCCTGCTGCCTCTTGGCCCAGCCTCTCCCTTCTCGGTCTTCCCCTCCCCGTCTCACCCCTTCATGGTGACTCTGAGTCTCTCTCCCAGTCTCTGCCCTGCTTCCCCTCCAGGTCTCCCCTCACTGTCTCTCTCTCACTTGCACCGTGTCTCTCTGTCTCTGTCTCTCCCATCCCTGGGCACCAGAACGCACTGACAGCTGCTCCCCCGGGGAGGCGCGAAGACAGAGTTGGCAGCTGAGGAACTGTGGAGGGTGCAGAGCCAGGAGGCCCGGTGAGGCTGCTCTACACTCAGGATGGGGGAACGGCAGTGTCTGCGGGGGAGGAGGAGCTGGGGGAGAACCAGGAAGAGCTGTGGGGTTGCGTCATGTCAGCGCCAGGAGGGGACTGAGGTCTGCAGGGAGTAGGAGAGCAAGCGGATGGGGGTGAGGCTCTGAGGACGGCATGTGCGTGTGTGCAAGTGTGCGTGTGTGCGCTTGTGTCTGGAGGGCAGGGAATGAAGCCTGGAAGCTCTCGGAGAGGAAAAACCTGTTTTCTGGATCTTGTCCCTGTCCACTTTAGTCCAACAGGGACTGGACCACTAACACACAGAGTCATAGCCGATGGCATAGGAGCCCAACTGCCGTGAGCTACGGCGGCAGAGACCAGGAGAGGCCTGCCATTCTGGGAGCAGAAGGTGCCTAGCCTATGTTACCGCACCATCAGTGATGGCAAGGGGCTGGGAGGAAAGCTGGGAGGCAGTAAGCAGGAGAGAGATGCAGGGCTCCCTTTCTGTCCTGTGTCCTGACCATGTTTACGTGTCACTGGGGTGACCTGAAGGTCAGGGACTCAGAGTCACCTTGTACTCTTCCATGCCAGGGAGCTTGCAGTTCAAAGAGGCAGGCTATTCTGTTTCTGGAAACAGGTGCCTCCTAGAAAGAACAAGCAAGGTGATAAACTCCTATTCATCCCTCAAAGCCCAGCTCAGAAGTTACTTTCTCATGGGAAACCCTTCATGACTCTTCTCTGGGCCATGTCTCTACCTTGAAGCTGTCCCAGCAGTGAGCCCACAATTTGGTAATAGTTGTGGGTTTGTGTATCTTCTTCATGAACTTTGGAGCTCCTTGAGGTTGGGGCAGATGCCTGATTTACCTCTGTGTCCCCGGTGTCCAGCTTGGGGTGGAGCCAGAGTGGGTTCTGAGTCACACAGATACTTGACAGGGCCTGAGGGGTGGGGCTGGGCGGGTAACATGCTCCAAGCCCATGGGCTCCAGGGATTGGATCTTGGTCAGTCAGTTGGTGGGCACTGTGGACTGAGGGTGCGTTCTGTGTACAGTTTGCCCTGGGGCCCTGGGGAGGGGAACCACGTGGAGGTGGGAACCCCACTCTGAAAGAGAGACATGACCGGGAGACCCCTGCTCTGAGGAGGACGAACCTGGCTCACAGAGAGGGTATGTCTCCCCACCCTCCAGACTGACTTATTGCTGCAGTCTGTCTGTCTGGGTGACTTCTGTCTGTCTGTCCTGTCTTTCATTCAGTTTTAAAGCTATTCCTCCACCCCCAATGCTGTGTCTAATGAACCTGACATTCAGGGAAAATGTCTTCGGTAAAGGTCACAAGAGGGAGGTGGCATTCTCGCTGACAGCACCTGTCCTTCCCGCACCAGTACTCTCTGCTTCAAGACAAAGTGCTCCTGTCCCTTGGAGAGCCCCTCCCCCACCAGACACCACCTCCAAGTGGCTTTTCCCCCAGCCTTTCAGTCCAAGTAAACCCTCTAGAAAGGCACAGCTCAGGACCTGCCTCATTCACTTGTTCACGCTCCCTACTGGTCACTGAAGACAAGGATAACTCAGATCCCAGCCCTACCTGGCAGGGCCCCTGGGAGGGCATATCCGGGCCCAGGTATCCTGAAACCTTGGCTCCAGGGTGTATCTGCAGGGGTGGCAAGAGATGAGGCCGGCAAGGGAAGGGGAAGCTAGGTGGTGAGAACCTCACACTCCGTGCTTGGCCCTGAGGAACGTGGTGAGTTACTGAAGAGTTTAGGGAGAAGTTGGTCATGTCTGTGTCTTAGGAAGTTCGCTCTGGCTGCGGCATGAAGGGTGGATGCAGGTGGAGGCGAGAGTTGACGGCAGCTGGTCCAGGGCAGTGGCTGGATTTGAGAGTTTACTGGGCCAAGGGAGAGCGAGGAGTGAGGCAGGAGCTGCAGACTTGGCCTTGGAAACTAAGTGGGAGGTGGTGCTATTTACCGGGAGGGGGCAGGTGGGGATACATGATGCGTTGGTCTTGAACGTGCTGAGTCTGAGGCATCTGGGAGGTGGAGAGGTCCAGGGGGGCGGCTGGAAAGGGGGTTTGGAGCTCCAGGGGGAAGTCCGTGTGGGGAGAGGAGACGTGGCGGGCAGGTACCTGCAGCTCATGCTGGGAACCGAAACCTTGCGTGTGGATGCGGTTTCCAAAGGGCAGTGTGTAGACTGAGCAGGCAGAGGGCCCAGGACGACCCCATCAGGGCTGCAGGTCTCAAAAGGCAGGCACGAGTGGGAGGCCGTGCGGGAGTCTGACAAGGGGTCCTCAGAGAGGTGGCTTCAAGGGGGCAGTGGGCACCAGGGCCACCGTCTCATCAACCCTCAGAGGAAGCACTTGGTCTTCCCAGTTGACAGGTGACGGCAGTAAAATGCCTTGTCCAGGGTAGCATGAGATTCAGAGCTGGGTCCGATAGATTCCAGAAGCCATCTTCTCGGCATGCTGCTCTCTTCCTCATGAGGCTAGTCACCTGCAGGCTCCTGCAGCCTCCTGGTGACCCCCTATGACCCTGTCTTCTGCCTCAGTTTCCCTGCTTAGCTATCGAATTCCCAAAGGGATAGGGGTCTACCCTGACAACCAACCTCATAACTGCTAACATTTCCGAGGCACTTCCTACATTCCAGGCTCTCTGTACATTAGTTTGCTTAATTCTCCTCGCAATGTTTAAGATAGATATTATTATCCCCATTTTACAGATGGGGAAACTGAGGCACTGAGAGTTGAAATGCCTTGCCCAAGCTCACAAGTGTCAGAAGTGGGATTCAAACGCAGGCAGTCTGTGCTCTTAACCCCTCTGAGCCTCATCACCACCAGAAGCCTCTCCTCTTAGCCCAGGGCCATCTTTTCTTTAGACGCTATTTCCTTCTGTGGGTGTTCTGATTCCTCAGCACCGCGAGGCTGGGCAGCCCCTGCTGCTTGTGCTCCCACTGGTAATGGGGACGGTTAGGATGACAGGCTGCCGTGTGTCTCTGGAAGTCATGCCTCTGATTCCCCTTCTAGAGTAGTTGCAACATTTAATGGCAGTGGATTTGCCGCCAACTCTTGGTGTCTCAAAGGAGTTAAAGGGGGCAGTTATAGGGCCTGGAAATTTTTGTCTGACAGCTTGCTTCAAGTCTGTGGGAATTTGGACATGTGGCTTAGATCTATTCATGCTGCTGGCTCCTCACCAGTGAAATGGCCACAAGTGTAGCATCCCGCCCTGCACACACAGGTGGTAGTGAGAGGGACCTAATTGTAAATGTGCAAAGTTTTGTTGATGTGCTTGTCATTATTACAGGTTGTCAACCCACGCGCTACACCAGGCTTTTGGAGACCACACGACATAGCTGTTAAGAATGTGTGTGGTCCCGACAGTTGGGAAGAGTTTGCCCAGTGTAGGTGGAGCAACACACCTTGAAGTTTAGCAACAGAGCCTGATGGCTGTTTTCAGAGTGAAAATTGCCTGCCCCCCCCCCAGGGCATGGACTTGATGGGCTGTGTGCCATGTTGCCCATTCCATTGTAGCGGATGCTGCAGGTGCCCTGCTCACGTGCCCGGCAGTCAGCGCCGTCCTTCTGTGGTCCCTCGACCCTCCAACTAAGGGCTTTCTCTTGCCTTGCCCTCGACCAGTGATGGGTGGAAGTTGGAGGCTTCTTTGACCTTTGGGTGGGCCACCTGTGAGACGTGTCCCACACCACCTCTCAGAGGTCCCCAGCGGGACTGAGCCGCAGGTGCTCAAGGTGGTAACCTACTCATTATCACGCTCTGTATTGGCCTCCTCCACACCCCGCCCCATTCCCATCATCCCCATTCCCCTCCCTCCACTTCCTCCCAAATGAACTGCTTGCACCCAAATCCTCATCTCAGCTCTGCTTCTTGGTGAGCCCAGCTCCAGACAACCAAGATGATGGGTGCTTCCCCAGGATATAAGGGAAGAGATGTAAGGAGGGTTTTGAGAGACAGCGAGTCTGAACAACGTGGCAAGAACCCATGGGTTTGAAGAGAAACAGTGGCAATGAAACGTTACTGGGGATGGCTGAGTTTCAAGACTGTTAGCTCAGTTCTAAGTCATGTACTGTGCTGTCTAACCATTGTCATTGCCCTCAGACCTTCAGTAAAACTCACTCATGTGGAACCACATTCTGCTCCTGGTTGCTTTGGGGAATCAAAGGAAAGGCTGCAGGGTTCTTGGGGTTATAGCTCGGGGCGGAGAGAAGACTCTCGTGGCCGGAGGCAAGACCCGGCTGAGATGAAGCCTTCAGTGAGTGACATTCAGGAAAAATACAAGTCCCTGCAGGCATTGTTGGGGTTGCAGTGTTTCCTACCACATGTGGGGTGTGAGCTGGGGCCATTTTACTTATACGTTAAAAGATGGGTGAACCTACAAGATTGGACAGGGTGGGGACATCCAGGTGCCTGGCAACACGAGGTTATGTGTGTGAAGTCCCCAGCTGCGGTATTTTCCTTCCTGTCACAGGACCTTTGCACATGCTGTGCCCTCTGCTCAGAATGCCATTCGCCCAACGCTGCCCCTCCTTGCCTCGTTAATTCCTACATATCCTTTGAATCTCAGCCCAAGTATGGCTTTACTAAGGAAAATCCTCCTCAATTCCAGGTTCCTTTCTTACAGTCTGTGTTCTTTCCTTCAAATCTCAACCTATGTTATTATGTGAATAGTGCCTTGTAGGCCAGTAAGCACCTTGAGGTGGGTATCCTATTTGATTCCGACCCACTACACCCCCCATTGTACTGCCAGCATCAGTACAGCTGACCCAGAGAAGGCGCTCACAGATATTTGCTGAAGAAATAAGTGAAGATTTTTTTGCCCCTGAGTAAAGGGATAAACGTGGACCCCATCTATGAGATGGCCCCTTAAGAGCCATCTCTCTGCCTTCTGCCTCCACGTGAATTATTTGCCTGCTTAAAATGCAAACAGCCCCATTCCCTGGCTCAGCTTTTCCCATTGTGACCGAGGAGTAGTAATTATGTGAGGACGCTAGAATACATCACATGGACAAACGGGAATGCGGAACACAAATCTAGAAGGTTGAAAGGTAAGTTTTCTTTGTTTTTTTTTTCTTTCTCTCTTCCTCCCTCCTTTCCACTCTTTCTTCCTTCTTCCCTCCTTCCCTCTCTCTCTCCCTCTCTCTCTTCTTTCCTTTCTCCTGTAGGTTTTCTCCAAGCTTTCAAATGCTAATGAACATGGCGCATCTCCAGGAGGAAAGTTCCACTCTGCAGCAGGTCCCAAATGCATTTGATCCCAGAACTTACTGATTCACTGATTGTGCGGAGCAAACTTGGGATTTGCGTTTCACAGGAAATTCTTGAGGAAGTGCTGACTTACAGAGAAAAGTCCAAGTTTCTTAGCTTCATGTTTAAGGTCCTTAAAGACATGGGCCCTGCCCCTCTCGATGCCCCCATACCTACTCTTTGCTCCAGCCACCCAGTGAAGAGCAGTCTTCCAATCACCACGTACTCTCTCTTGCCTCCATTCCCTCTGTCAGGATGTATCAATAGGTAAACCTATTGTCTGCTGACTGAGCTCTTACTCATCTTTCAAGGCCAAGACCAAGTATCACTTCCTCTGTGAAGCTCTTCTTGACCTTTCACCTGTGTTCCCAGAGCTCCTGATATATCTTTTGACCAGGACTTGACCGTGAACTGCTGTCAGGAGCTATTGGTGTGCCTCTTCTCCCTTTAAACTTCCCAGGGTCAAGGTCAAAATCACTTCTTATTCATGGCCATGTCCCCAGTGACTGACACAGGACCTATCACAGAGTAGGAGAGCATAAATATTTATTTGCTGAATAAGGGCATGAATGAGGGTTGAAGTGGAAATGTTTCTAGTCTTAAAAATCATAGTGAGAGAGATAGCCCAGCCTCCCTTGCCAAGATCTGCAGTGAAAATCTTCAGCCCTCCAACCTTGTCTTCTGCTTTCGTGGTTAAGCCCATCCTGAGCGGCTGGAAGTGATATATAACATTCTGGAGGGTTTTTATTCTCAAAAATCTACTACCTCCTTGGCTTTCTTTATCTCGCCAATAAAGAGTGCGTGAGAGGATGAAGGATGGGGTGAACGTGGGGAATGGGTGAGGCTCAGGGGTGGGTACTGCACATAACATTTGCCCTTATCAAGGTCATGGTCACTTGTGGGTCCTCATCTCACGTGGCCTCTCATGGATGCTGAACAGAGGTGTCCACTCTCTCCTTCTTGAAACACCATCTCTTCTTGGCCTCCAGGACACCACATTCCAGCTCACCGGTCCTTCCCCTTTCCTCATTGGATCTCAGCCCTGGGCCTTTTCTCTACAGCTCTTTTTCCCCCCAGGAGAGCTCATCTAAGCCACTGGCTTTAAGTTTCGTCTTTACGCTGTATCTCCCATCCCACCCTCGCCACTGAGATCTACACATGTTTACCCAGAAGCTCCACCTGGATGGATCATAGGCTTCCAATACTAACAAGGCCACAGCAGGATCCCTGATTCTCCCCGCCCTCCAGTGTGTTGCTTCTCTAATCTCCCGTTTCAGAAAATGGCGCCTTTATTCCCTCCGTTGCTTAATCCAAAACCCTTCTGCAAGTCAACCCGCCAGTAAGTCCTGTTTACCCGATTCCTAAGAATGCCTCCATATACCCCTTTCTGGCCATTTCCTCTGCAGTCATGCTGCTGTGATCTCTCATCTGGACCATTGCAACAACATCGGAACTGGTGTCTCCCCTTTCTCGCTTGCTGCCTACACGCCTTCCCATTGCCACCGACCAAACTTGTGAGGGTTATTAAAAGGGTAAGGGCTTTGGAGTCAGACAGATGTGGCTTTATATCCTACTACATATTATCTGTGTGACCTTGGAGGAATGACTTAACTTCTCTGAGCCTCAACTTCTTGTCTGTAAAATAGGATTAAAGCAATCAACTTGCTTTGGAGATGACGTATCCCCAGGGTCTTCTTTCCCATGGTTAAAATGATGACATGGGGCTATGGGGTAGACCCCTTGGATTTGATTTTACCAGGAAAACAAAATCAGACTAAACATCGTGGAAGAATTGCATTTGGAAATATGCATGTGCTAAGTTTTGTGACAGTTATAATTGTATCTACTATGTAGCAATCCCTGCTCTCGGGGGTTTACATACACCCATGTGTGACACTTAAAACAACCCAAGACACACCCATGCAGGAGACTCAGGGTAGTTAAGTAACTTGTCCAAAGGCACATAGCTTGGAAATAGCAGGGCCACATTTTGAACCTTGGTTCCATCCCTTGACCCCAAAGAAGCCTATGCTTCCCCTTTGTGTGACTATATCAGCATAGATATAGCCTCACCCACATGGAAGTGGTCTCATTCAGCAGAGAGCTCCCTGCCTGGGAGTTGGCCTTGGGTTTGAGTCTAGGGTCTGCTGTTCAGAAAGGTTGCCTCAGTTAAGCCACAAAATCTCTCAGAGTCTCTATTACCTTGTGAGAAAAAATTCCTCAAGACAATAGCAGTTACCGCATCCGGGGGTGTGAAATCAAACGCAATATTGTGTGCTAAAGTGATCTGTAAACTGCAAACACATGAATTATTTTTTCCTCCCTCAGTATCTGTGGTCAGGATGGATCCAGAGAGGCTGCTGTGCTCTGGGGGGCTCAATTCTACTTTTTGGGGTGCTCCAGGGTGCCGGGAATCACTGCAGTGCCCCACTGCCTCAGCCTCAGCTCCTAGTGCTTTCTTGGCCCAGTTTCTCCCTCAGGCTCCTCAGACTTCGTCCTTGGCTCTGTCTTTATGTTCCACTCTTCTAGCTTCCTGGGAAACCTGCCTAAAGGTTCTCACTCGGAAGAAAACATCTGCATATCTAACTCTCAATTTGTATTACTATGTTATTCTCACCCCAGGGAAGGAGGGCGTGCTTTTAGCCCACATGTAATAGTAAGGGCTTTCTTGAGCCCCCACTTAAAAGGCATAAGTTTCTTTGGGGGATGGGGCTATGAGAGACTGTCTCTGTTCATACCTGTGCATTCTTCTACTTCCTAATTTGGGTCCCTGTCGTGCAGCCCCCAACCCATCCTGGGCCTGACGAGTTGAGCACCTGATGGCCTGTGGCCAGCAGGGGGCAGCAGAGGACAGCAGAGCACGAACTAGACGGGGTGGGCAGAGAGGGCAGGTGGTTGGGCAGCTGCTGGGGGAGGGCTGTGGGTGGAACGCTCCGGTCACTGGGTCTGCCCTGCTCCGAGTCTCTAGGATGTATCCTCTGGAGTGGTCTGGAGTAGACAGTAAAGATGTGGGAACTGGCTTCAGAAGGCCGGTGGAGAGAGCCTGGTGTCTGCTACAGTGTGATAGGATGCTGGTGGCAAGTGACACTCAGTTGGAACCAGTTAAGGCAAAAAGGGGACTTTATCGACTTCCAGAACCTGGCTCTCAGGGACGATTGCAACTAGGAACCCAGAAGCCATCAGGACCATCCCCTTCCTCTCTCGATTCTCTTTCTTGTGCGTGTCGACTTTATTCTCTTTTATTTTTCAATTCTCCTGCAGCCTGGTCCTTCTAGGGACTGGAACCATGGCACCAGCAGCTCCTGCCTTACATCTTCCCTGATTCACCATCTTCCTTTGGTTCTTATTGGACAAACCTCGGGGGAAGGCTTTTCATTGTCCCGGCCTGGCTTATGCCCTCCCATGTGGAGGGGAAGGGGTGGGGGAGGGTTGGGGGGTGGAGTCCTCTGATTGGCGGCCAGGACTGCACCGTGTGGGGGAAGGAGCTTTCTCCAGATGAAGGACTTTCTCTTAGGGAGGGATAGACTGGAGCTGAGCAGACAGGACACAAGGTGTATCTACCACCACCTGCAGTGTGTGTGTGAGACACTTTCCCCTTGGCACAAAGGCACCAACCAATTTCTCAGATTCATGATCTGACCTTCAGGGTCCAGGTTAGCAGCTCTCACCCCCTTCCCTCCTTCCTAAATGAAAGGATAGCGTCCCAGGAGGACTGCAGCTTGTTTCTCCACCTTAAATTCTCCTCTCCTCTGGCTCCTTGGTGAAGATGGACTCAGGTGGGCGTGACAAAGGGGTCCTCATGAGCTAGTGTCTGAACTGCAGGGCAGAAGAGGAGAGGAGGGGTCTGACCACCTCAGTGAGGTCTCAATTAAGGTCAGCAAATAAAGGATCGTTTCAAATATTCTGCCCAAGATGCACGGTAAAGAGTGATTCTCCCTGTGCCTGGCATTTCCTGCTAGCCCCGAAAGCTAAGCAGGGGCTGTCTGGTGCTGTAATAAATGTCACCATTAGAGCATTATTAATGGTGTCTTCTGACCTGCGGGGTCATATGGTGAAACATAGGAGACAGGGGGCTCCGTGGAGGCTTGAGAAGACCGTAACAGCATCCTGGAGCCCCCCTGGAGGAGGTGGCAACAGGGACGGGGGCAGCGCACCACACGCACCTGGCGCAGGTGCTGCCGTGGATCCTGTGGTGGGGTGGGGGTCGCGAGACAGGACTGAGGGGATTGGCCAGACCTTGGGCAGTTTTCACCCAGGTTCCTTACATGTGTAAAGTATCTGCCTGCACTGCGTTGTTTGATCCTGATGGTCTTTGGTCCCATTTTACAGTTGAGGAGACTGAGGCTGAGAGAAAGTGACTTGTTTAGATTCCTGAAGTTAGCCGGCAGAGCTAGGACTGGGACCCAGGGGTCCTGACGCCCAGTCCAGAGGGTAGAACAGAGGCAGCTGGAACAGGGAAAGAGAAGGCAGCTGATGGGACACAGTCACAGCCCTCGAGGCATGGGGCAGCAGGTAGCACCGGGTCTAGGCCCACAGGGTGCACAAGGGGAATTCTGTAAAGTGAGTCATGGGGGTTGCTGTACTGATCAGGCCCTGTTGCTGAATGCTGTTGGAGCAAATGGGTGTGTGTTGACTTTTCCCGTGGAAGATGGGATTCCACTTTCTGGCACCTTCTGTAGGCCCAGACCTCCTGCTTAGCTTCCAGTCTGCATGGGCATACAGGACATCCCCATTTGGAGCCCACAGCCATCCTGACTCCCTAGATCTCCATCCCCAAACTGCTCCTTCTCCAGAGTCCCCCAACACAGTGATTAGGACCATCTTCCCTGAACCATTCAAGTCAGAAATCTAAGCAACACCATCATCATCAACTCCAGTCTCCCTCCTCCCCGCATCTGATCAATCTTCAAGTCCCCTGGACTCCTCTCCCTTAACGTCACTCAAATATGTCCTGGCACAGCTGCCATCCTGTGCCAGGTAACCCAGGTCATGGAAGCTGGGATGGCTCCTCCAAGCACACTTCCTCCAGGGAGGTGGTGAGTCTCCGCTTGCCAGCACTGAGGGTGAGGCATGACAGGAGATGCACCCATTGAGGGAGGGGACAGCAGACTTGGCATCCTTCGGGGAGGAGAAGAAGGCATGGAACAGAACTGTTGACAGACTCCGGGCTGCTATATTGGGAAGATTTGACAACACACACAAGGAGAGAGTGAGGGTGCGCTGACGGCTGGTGAGAGGCGTGGGGGCCGGCTGGGGACGTGCTGCCACCACCCACGCGGGAGGAAGTTGGGAACAGATTGCTTGGGACCGGTGCCAACCTCCTGAGGAGCTGTCTGCTCCCTCTCTCCTGGTTCTGGCACCTGCTGAGCAATTGGGGAAGGGGCTGTCTGGTTGCAGCCAGGTTGGCCAGGAACACAGGCTGCACAGTGTGTGACCTGAGATGGGAGCCTAGCTTTGCACAGAGGGCCACTCTGCTTTGGGCCTTGGTTCTCCCATCCCACTCCATTTCATCCCATCTCATCCCACCGCATCCCATCCTAACCCGTCCCAAACCAGCCGATCCTAACATCATCCTACACCTTTATATTCCCATCCCGTCTCCTCCCTACTCCACCTCACCCCCTTTCCTATCTCCAAACCCTCCACCGTCTTATCCTATCCCAGACTCATCAGCACAGGACTTTTCTTCAAGTTTTGTTTGTTTTTATCTCACCTTGAGTGGTTGAGGAAATAAGAGGAGTGGTTTTATTTGTTTATGGTGGAGGGCTGTGACATTCCTCACACTCTGCCCCCTGGGCTGGTTTGGGACCAACTAATCAATAACTTAGGAGTTGGGCAGATAGAGTCATGGAGAATGTGGCTTAGAAGCGTGACCACCATTGGGGCCCCAAGGCCCCTTCTCCATGCCCACACCCGGGGGCTGATATATATGTTCCCTGTTCCTTCTTCTCAACTCCCACCAGAGGAATCATTCCGCAGGGAGTCAACAGGCTGTGTAAGTTCAGCAGCCCTGGGTACAAAGTAGGATTGCACTTCTTGGCCACTCATGGTTGCGCAAGACCTGGCTGTGAAAGGAAAAATGTAAATGACTTTTAATTGTCAGTCTACTCTCCCCTACGCCCCAGCCCAGATGATATAGAGGAGCTGAGAGAACAGTGATCAGACTCCCACATCGCTGACAAGATCTTAGGAAGAAATAAGAAAAGGAGAAATAACCTCCTTTTGGGGTGCCTGACGTGAGCACTCAATTCACGGAACACGTGCTGGTGGGCTGGGAAGGATGGAACCTGGCGGGCTTTAACTCCTCTAATGACTGAGAGGCTGCTCTGCACGTCCCCTTCCTCTTACTCCTGCCCTGTCTCCTGGAGTCCTCTGAAATGGACTGGATCTGTTGTCCCTCCTAAGGCAGGGAGCGTGGGGGAAGACAATGCCCCCATCGTCTCTTCCCTGCCGTGAAGAGCACTGGGGGGTATGTCTGTAAGGGGCCCAGCGCCTGGTAGGGCTGAGTCCATGCCGCCCCCCCTCCTCCCCGGGCTCCCTTTCCCTCCTTGCCTCAACTCCCTCCCTCATTCTCATATGCCCCCAACGGGGGTTGGTGCAGGGGCGGTTCTCACCCCTTGCCTGTGCTGGCTGGAATCTGGGCATGTTCATAATGACTCGGTTCTCTGAGAAACTGCTGGTGGGGATTGGCGATCGCTCTCTTCCATGCGTGCGCCTGGGCACGCGTGTGCGCACACACACATACATGCCTTGGCTTGGGGGTGGGGTGGGGCGTGATCTGTGAAGGCCCCTAAATGGACCAGTTAATAACATCTAGAAGCATCTGGGCAATGTTCGAGATTTGGCTCCGACCATCAGTATCTGCGTGGCCTTGGGCAAGTCTATTCACCTTGTGACCTCACCGAGGCCCCACTGCACGGGGTGGGGGGGTGCCTGTGAAGATGATTCTTGCTGGGGGCAACCAATGAGATCAGGGCTGAGCAGCAGACCTGGAGGGCCAGCTTGGTTCTCTGCGATTGCCAGTGTCATCACCAACTGGCCATTTGCACCAGCCATCATCTCTGACATTCTGGAAGACACCTGAACCAGGTGCCCAGGACAAGGACAGGGCTTCTGGCTGGGGACATCCTGGATGGTTTTGGTGAGAAACTCCTCCCACTGATTGGGCCCTGGAGAAGGGTCAGGATTTCAACAAGCAGAGATGAGGGTGGCCTGGAGGGCATTTCCTGGGAGAGCAAAGGCACACATGGAGGTTGGAGGGTTGAGGGGGTACCACCTACTGGTAGATGTGTGTGTGTGTGTGTGTGTGTGTGTGTGTGTGTGTGTGTGTGTGCAACTCAGGAGAGGTCAGCAGCGTGAGTAGATTTGCAGAACCATGGGCATTTCAGGCTGGGGAGGATAGAGAGCTCAAATGGGCCAATTCACCCTTTTTACAGTTGGGCAAGCTGAGGCTTGGAGAAGGACAGGCAGGAGCATCAGTGCTTCAAAGGGAATTAGAGCAGCTCAGCGCTGAGACCATGTCTCCAGGTTCCTCGAATTCTGGAGGGCTTGAATGTCCAGCTAAAGCCCTGGACTGGTCTTGCTGCCCTGGAAGTCTCTGTTGCCTTTTGAGTGGGGGAGTGTAGCTGACCGATTGGATTTCTACCCGTTGAGGCTTTTTGCCACTTGGGTGACGTTGGGAGCTTTCAGCCAATGACATGGTCATGCCAGGGTCTGCCAGGCATTGTGCCACCTCAGTCTGGATGCTGGGCTGAGCCACTGGCCTGCATCCAAGATAGCAGGTTCCCAGCCCTGGCCACATGTTGGAATCCCTGGTGAGCTGAACAAAGAAAAGGTGCCCAGCCCACTGGGTTCTTGGAAGCCGTCTCTACAGGTGGTTCCTTCAGAGCCACGTTGGTTTTCAGGTCTCCATGGGGAGACCACAAAGTCCCAGTCAAAGAAGGGGCTTGGGGGATGGGTTTTCCTGAGCAGAGCAGGCTGGAAGTGTGACTTATTACAGCTGTATTGCCATGGGAACACGACCGGGGCAGGGATGGGAAACACGTGTCACACGCCCCGGCCGGTCCCTCCCTGGTGCAGGGCTCCAATCACACCTTACTGACCTGTCGGAGGAGCCTCACCCTGTGGCGGATTCTAATGACATCGCGGCCCCGCCGTCTCCATTTGCCTTGAATTCCTAACTATCTCTGCCTGCGCGGTCGTTAGCCACTCTCCATTAATATCTCCCACGTCCATCACTACGGTGATGATGATCCTGGACTTGCCCGCCGTCTCACGGGCCAGGGGGTGTGAGGTGGGTCCCCGGGGCCTGGCTGCCCTACCCCAAGTGGGTGGGGAAAGGAGGGGGACAGGCCAGCTTGTTAGATCTAATTACCTGGCTGCTGGCAGTGGGCCTGAGCTCGGCCCACCGCGTAATCCTCTGCCTGCCTTTCCGCCATAATGAGCCTGCCCTCCACCAGCTGCCGCATGGCTAGATGGGACTGAGTTTAATTGCTACCCAAAATGTCAGCCCTTTCAAACCCACAGTATTTCATCACTTACCTTTAAAGAAGTGGGGGAAAAAATCAATTTGGACCATGAGTTTCGGCAGCAAAGGCTGCAGAAAGGGCTGCCCAGTTCTTCAGGGGAGCTGTTCTTTTCATTAAAATAGCTATTTTTAAAACTCTCTCTCCCTCTCTCTCTCTTAACACGAGATGAAAAATCCCAGCTACAAGAAGAAACCCTTTTATGAGGGAATAATAATATAAAAAAAGAGTTTAAAAAAGTCCACTTCTAAAATGGGTCCCTTTTATTTAACCTCTCAAAGGTTAAAAAAAGAAAAGAAAAGGGTTTTATTCTCAAAGGGTTTTTACTGGTATGATCTCACTTCACCCTCACAGCAGCTTGGGGTGTTGGGGGGGGGCAGGTGTGTCACTGTCCCTATTTTATGGATGGAGGAATGCCCCGAGAGGTTGAAGTCTCTGCTGGGGGGTGGTTACACATCTATTCAGGGAGCAGGAAGGAGGAAACCCATGTTCTGCTCCCCAGACTGGTCTCTTCCTATGGGTCCATGTATCCTGTCCCCGGATCCACCCACCTCCCCAGTACAAGCAATTTACCTACTAGTCAGAAAGTAAAAGTAGGGGGCATTAACAAAAAACCCAGCAGCCCATTAGGGTTGAACACTCATTTAACTCTCCGTGAGATCACAGCCATCTTTTCTTACCTAGGGAGAATTCCCCCCCCCTTTCCTTTAGAAGAAAGGAATGTAATTCTTTTGGAGATTACATTCCCTGGAAACTGGTTTCTTAAGCTGCCGCCTGAAGAAGTGTTCCAAAGTGTGCAGACTAATTAACCCCATTGTTCAGAATTAATCACCTCAGGAATATTTGGAGTCAACAAGAGTTGTATCAACTGGGCTCTTAATAAACCTAATGAAACGACTCAACATAAAGGCATATGAAGTGGAGTTTTAAAACATTAGCATAGACCACCAGCCTCCCCAGAGCTCTGGGCAGCACCATCAATCTTAATGGACACTTTATTAGCACCAAGAATTACCATCAATTTGGTGAATCCCCCCACGTTGCCTACTGAAATGATAGACGTGTTTTTGTTTGTTTGTTTTGTTTTGTTTTGTTTTGTTTTGTTTTGTTTTGTTTTTTAAAGGAAAAGGAGAGAAAAGGAGGGACTTGAAGTTTTTGGTGAAGGAAGACAGAAGAGAAATTGAGTCAGAGTCCCAGAGTGGAAATGACAGTGACAGGGTCTAAAGCATCCTCCCCACCCCCTGGAGTCCAGTGGAGCAGGGGTCTCTGTCATCATATCCTTCAGGGTTGAGGAACTGTCACTGACACACAGTTCCAGCTGTCTGCCCTGACTGGGTTGACCAGCAGAAGTGTCACTGTAGTGTCTGGGGTGGGGAGTTAGGCACGGAAGTGGGTGAATCAAGAAGAGGTGCTCGGAGCCCTTGAGTTTTCGCTTCGCTTATGATGAAACATTTGCTTTCAAAGGTTGGGGACTGTTTCAAATCATGTATTCTCTAGTCCCTCATAATTTCTACAATTTTGCCTTGAGTTTTGAGCTAAATGTTAGAGGGGTCCCAGATTCTCCTTAGTAATCTCCAATCAACCACGAGCCAGGGAATGAAGTCCTCTAGGGTTTTATTTCAAGGGACTTCCCACAATTTGGTTGTCCATCCTGGGTGTTTGTGAGCACTTTGACATCACTGCCCTCCCACTCCGCCTCTTCCTCCTCTTTCTCCTTGTCTTTCTCTCCTTCCTCCTTTCTGTAATTCTGGGGGACACAGTTTTAGGGCTCAGCCCAGCTATAGGCAAGGGGGCCCCACGCTTTCTGGAGTGGCTCTTGCTTGCTGAGAGCCGCCAGAGAGGAAGAAGTCCTGGGAAGAACACAGTGCCTTCCCAGAGAGGGCATGGATAGCTGCACAACGTCCAGCCCATGGACAGAGAGTTGGAGAAATAGTGGGGAGGAAGCTCATGCTTGATTTGAGACTGACAGGGGAGTCTGGTGGCTCCTGTCATATGTCCCCAACTTGGATTAGAGCTCTCCATTGTGCAGCTCTGAGGTGCACAGGCTCTGGGGCCAGACAGCCTGGGTTTGAATCCTGGCTCTGCTGTGTCTTAGCTATGTGATTTGCTGTGCCTCAGTTTGCTCATCTGTAAAATGGGATAATAATAGTGGCTCCTAAAAGGGTTGTAATAAAGATTGAGTAAATATGTGTCAAGTTCTTAGAACTGAGCCTGCCACAGCATAAACACTATATAAGTGCTTTGCTCTTACCATTGAAAAGGACACTGGAAGAAAGCAATAGCTAACATTTATTGACCATTTGCGATGTGGTGTCATGAAAGCCTAGGGTGGAAAAAACTGTGAGAGAAACGAGTCAGCAGGCTCAGATACTCCAGATTGAGAAGAGGCTGCCCCAGAGTCTCCCACTGAATCATTGGTGCTCAGTGGATCCAGACCTGCTGGGATCTGATGCCAGAGTGAGCTGAAAATCAGGAACAGGTCTAAGCACTTCACATGCATTGTCTCATTTCATCCTCACAGAATCTTAGATGGTCGGTACAATATTTACCCTTATTTTATGCACAAGGGAACTGAAACACAGAGGGGTTAAGTATTTTGCACAAGATCATACAGAGAGTAAGTGACAGAACTAGGGTTCAGACTCAAACAGTCTGGCTCCAACATCTGTAACCTCAACCATTTAGCATGGTACTAGTTGGGACTTGGTGCTTCAAGTCCGGAAGCACATCAAAGAGCACAACCACAACGGTTTCTCTAGAAATCATGCTGGAGCTCAAAAATGGGAGCAGAGGACACTAGGTCTTTCTCTGAAGGCCATTTAGATTGTCCTTCTAGAGTAAATGAACTCAAGGAAATCTTTCTACAAAGGATTGCGTCAGTTTTGGTCAAGCAATTGATAGTCAGCATTTAGACTAATTTAGATCCCTGTGACGGGTGTGCAGGAAGACTTCTAGAGTGTCATTGCACTCTCCCTCACTTCTAGAGTGTCACTGCACTCTCCCTCAAGTGCACTTCCTTTGCTTTGCCCAGGCCATATGAACTTCCCCTACTGACACTCTTAGCATGACATTCCAAACCTTTGTCTCACTTCCTTTTGCCAGAGTATTTAGAGTGTCTAAATGAGCTGGGGTGTAATGTTGTACTCTGCCAGTAGGTGTCATCATCCTATACATGGAATCCTCTACCCTGAGATTTCCTTAAACCTAGAATTTGAGTTCTGTAAAACAGTAATTTTTTCCCTAACACATGCTCAGTGATGGGGCATACAAGAAGATGCTCCATCACAATGGAAAATACAAGAAGAGGAAGCATTTCACAGAGGAACATGGTACCTGGCTCTGGATATGATTGGTCTAAGAACATCTAGTCTATCTGAGCAGGGATATGTCTGCCCAGTTGGATTTCCCAGAGAGCTTTTAAAAATTAGACATGATCAAGATCACTTTAATTACCTCTGAATTTTTCTCAAGGCTCATTTTCTGGCCCCTACTCCCATAAAGACCCTACTCCTAGAAAATTTCTCTTTATCATTTCCTTGCTTTCTTGCTTTAAATATGATCCCTAAATGATATATCCGTAAACAACATATTGTTTAGTTTGACCAAAAATAGTACAATTTAATGGTCGTTTCCAAATGCAAACCTGATCAATCAATGTAATACACCATACTAACAGAATAAAGAACAAAAGCTAAAAGATCATCTCAATAGACACAGAACAAGCATTTGACAAAATCTAACACCCTTTCCTAATAAAAAATGATCAACTAGGAATAGAAGAGAACATTCTTAACTTGATAAAGAGTATCTATTAAAAACCCACAGCTAACTTCATACTTAATGTTGAGAGACTGTATATTTTCCCTCTAAGATCAGAAGCAAGACAAGGATGTCTGCTCGTACCACTTCTATTCAACATTGTGTGGAAGTTCTAGCCAGGGCAATTAGGCAAGAAAATGAAAAAATGAAACAAAAGGCATTCAGATTAGAAAGAAAAAAGTAAAAGCATCTCTATTTGCAGATGACATGATCTAATATGTAGAAAACCCTGAAGAATCCAAAGAAAAACTATTAGAGCAAGTAAATGAGTTCAGCAAAGTGGCATGATACAAAATCAGTATAAAAAATCAGTTGTATTTCTATGTAGTAGCAATGAGCCATCTGAAAATGAGATTAAGAAAACGATTCGGTTTACAATAGCGTCAAAAAATATTTAGTAATGGCAACTCTCCGAATCTTCTGCTCAATTTTTCTGTGAACCTAAGACTGCTCAAAAATAAAGTTTATTAATTAAAAAAAGAAAAAGATACTCAGTAGTAAATTTAACCTAGGAAGTGCAAGAGTTGTGCACTAAAACCTAAATAAATGAAATGAAATTCATGCGTCGGAAGACATAATATTGTTAAGATGATGTAACAAACCAAAGCAATCTACAGATTCAATGCAGTTCCTATTAAAATTTCAACTGCCTTTCCCTCCCTCCCTCCCTCCCTCTCTCCCTCCCTCCCTCCCTCTCTCCCTTCCTTCCTTCCTTCCTTCCTTCCTTTCTCAGAAATATATACACATCCTAAAATTCCAATAGAAATGGAAGGCACCCCAAATAACCAAAAACAGTCTTGAAAAAGAAGAACAAAGTTGGAGCAGTCAAAACACTGTGGTACTGGCATAAGGATAGACATACACATCAGTGGAATAGAATTGAAAGTCCAGAAATAATCCCACTATATCTATTATTTTTGACAAGGGTTCCCAGATCATTCAAGGGGAAAGAACAATATTTTCAATAAATGATGCTGGGACAACTGGTTATCCACATGTAAAAGGACAAATTTGGACCCCAATGCTACACAATATAAAACATGAATTCACACTGAACCAGAGACCTAATTGTAAGAATTAAAACTATAAAACTCTTAGAAGGAAACAAAAGTGTAACTCTTAGCAACCTTGGATTAATGGTTTATTAAATATGACACCAAAAGTAACAACAAAAGAAAAAATAGATAAGCTAGACTTCAACAAATTAAAAACATTCAAACATCAAAGGACACTATCAAGAGAGTGAATAGACAACCTACAGAATGCGGGAAGATCTCTGTAAATCACATATCTGATAAAGGCCTAGTATCCAGAACATATGGAGAACTCTTACAACTCAATAACAAAAAGGACAAACAATCCAATTTGAAAATAGGCAAAGGATTTGCATAGACATTTCTCTAAAAAAGATGTGCTAGTGACCAATAATTACATGAATAGATGCTTAACAATATTAGTCATTAGGGAAATGAAAATCAAAACCACAGTGAGATAGATACCTCTTACACCCACTAGGATGGCTATATAAAAAACAAAATGGAAAATAACAAGTGTTGGCAAGCACGTGGAGAAATTGGAAGCCTCATGCATCACTGATGGGAATATGAAAGTGGTGTAGCCACTGTGGAAAACAGTTTGGCATTTCCTCAAAAAGTTAAACAGAGTTGCCATATGACCCAGTAATTCCATTACTAGGTATAGACCCAAGAGAGTTGAAAACATATTTTTCCACAAAAACTTGTACAGGAGTGTTCGTAGCAGCAATGCTCATAACAGCCCCAAAGTGGAGACCGCCCAAATGTCCATCACCTGATGAGTGGATAAACAAAATATGGTCCATCCACACTATGGGATAATCTTTGACCATAAATAGGAACAAAACATTGATGTTGATACATGCTGCGACATGGATGAACTTTGAAAATATGCTAAGTGAAAGATACATATTAACTGCTTCCACTTATATGAAATGCTCAGAATAGGTAAATTCACAGAGACAGAAAGTAAATTAGTGGTTGTCAGAGGCTAGGGGGAGGGGGAAACTGGGAGTGACGGCTAATAGGTACAGGGTTTCTTTTGGGGATGATGGATGGACTCTGGAATCAGACAGTGATAATATTTGAATAACACTGTGACTACATCAAGCACCACTGAATTACACAGTTTAAAGTGGTGAGCCTCATGTAAGTTTTACCTCAATAGAACAAAACTGCAAAAGAAAAATGCAAACCTGACTGTTAGTCCCCAACCTAAAATCTCTTCACTGGCTTCCTATCGTTCCTGAGGCCCACCCGAGCTGCTCTCTGCCATCTCCTCGGCCTCGTTTCAGGGCACCTGGCCCTTTGGCCTTTGGATCCCAGCTGTCTTTCCCTCAGTCCCTTAAGGGCACATGCCAGGTTTCCCACCTCCCTCGGGGCTTTTGCACAGACTGTTCCTTCTGCTTAAAAATTTCTTGTTTCACCCTCTGCATGTTACGTGGAGCCTTCTAAGACCTTCCAAACCATGTCAAGACTCACATAGTCCTTGTTCTTTTCCTTCTGAGCATTTGCCCCTATTTGTGAGTTTGTGTACACGCACGCGCGCGCGCGCGCACACACACACACACACACACACACACACACACACACAGTGTGTTTGACTAATGTCCCCCTTCCCCACCAGCCTCCGAGCCTTGTTCCCTAGTTGACCCCTGGTCCTGCCCAGCACACAGCTTCTGTGTTAAGCGTCGGTTGATTCCTTCTCCTGTGGATTCCAGGGCTTACTTTACCAGCCTCTGATCTTGCGTCTCATTCCTCTAGCCCAGGGGTTCTCAATCCTGGCTGCCCACTTGTATTACTCAGGGAAGCTGTTTTTTAAAGAACCATGTCCAGGCTCTAGACAAACTATTGAATCAGAATTTCTGGGAGTGGGATCTGGGCAGGGAGATTTAAAAACCATTCCGCAGTCCCCATGTGTAGCCAGGTTGAGAATGGTTGCTACAGTCTCATTTCCCTGCCTGCTCAACTCAACTCCACCTGCACAGATCCTGGGCACCTGTGAGGTGTCCAGTCCTGGGTGAATCCCCAGAGAACCTAGAGACCTAAGACACCATTCCTGGGGACAGTACACCTCCCTTCTGAGTTTTCATTGCTGGAGATTCCTCAGCATACGGCTGTGATGTCTCCCCCAGCCTCCACCTAGCTCTTTGAACTTGCCTCACTTTTGCCCATGGCTGGGGGCTTTTCCAATTTTCTTTTTGCATCAGGCCTGCTTGGGTAGGACAGAAAACCCCTGTGGGTGGCTTCAGGTGTTCAAAGTCCAGGTTAATACACACTTGCAACTCTAGTCTGGTTCTGCCCTGGCAGGCTTCCATCTCATGCAGAAACCCCTCAGGGGTGGCTCCAAGTGTCCTGGGTTCCAAGTGGGAGGGATTGAGATAACAAAGGGGTTGAAAGCGGTTTGCGGTAGGTGTAGGGATTTTGTATTGAAGCTACTTTTGCCTAGAAAGCACGCAACTTTAATTTAGGTTGTATATTACAGATCAAAACAACTGGCACACATTTTATTAAGATGACTTTATTTATAATTTACACAAGGCTGATAACATCACTTGCTCATATCTAAGAACATTGTTATTATTTTTCTGCAGTAGCTCTGCAGGTGAGAAGTTGGTGAAAACGTCAATGGGGCCAAAGCTATCCCTTGGCACTGCCTCTGAAGAGACGTTTCTGATCTTCCTGGAAAATGCTCTGTTTGACTGTCCTCTGAGCTTAAAATGAGAGGGATACTCACGTCCTTTAAAGTAAGGGTATGGCTTTGGCGCGGGAAGCAGGGAGCAAAGTGTTTTGGCCTCAGTTTCCCCTCTGCTATCGACTTGCTCCGGGCCCTAAGGAAATTATCTCCTCAGTTTCTTCTTCTATAAAATGGGAAAAATAATAGAACCTGCCTCAGACGGCTTTGGGGAGACTTAATGAGATAATACATGTAAAGAACTTATCACAGTGCCTGATACAGAATAAACTCTCAAGAAATGTTATTACGGCCAGACGTGTGGGCTGTAGCTGGATGTGTATATCTGTGTGCACATGTGTCTGAGGGCCAAGCATCGTATTTCTGGATCTGTCCCTCATGTACCATATCATCTAATATATATAATCTCATGAACAATTGAAGAAAAGTCAGGCATTGATATTTAAAATATGCTCTGTATCGCTGATGATTTATGACGTGGGGCTGAAATGGTTTTTTTTGGTCTGTGGCACAACCTGACGGCAAACATTTAATCAATGGACCCCCGTGCTTAGTTCACGTGTCTCTTCCGATGTCCACCCCCCTGAGTGGCAGTTGGACCTGGACCATTATGAGGCCAGGCCCCAGGCCTGGGTATCTGAACTTGCTTCAGGGTTCCCACTGCTGCTGGGGATATGAACAGTCTCTGGGGTGATGGAGGAGAGTGCTGGCAGAGGAAGGGGCTGTGTAACGAGGAAGATGGGAGCTTTGCAGTCAGGGAGACCTGGGTCTCCATTCCTGTTCCACCACTCCAAGCCACGCCGAGGGAATTGGAGATTAGCAAAATGCAGAGCCAGTGCCTAGCTCCTAGAGATACCCCACAAATGGTAACAGCTATTACTGTCACTGAGTTTTGCCCTGTTAGTAGCGTCAGGGAGCAAACTTTCCAAACGTCACAAGGAGACAGTAGCCTCCTTTCCGTGCACTGAGGACCCGCCCTCCAAGCTCTGAGGGCTTGAGGCTCCAGAGGAAGACGCTGCAGATATTGATGGCAGAGAAGGGCCCCCTCGGGGGCCCGCTCCGGTCCTGCTCCCTGAGCCTTGCCCTTCTGGGGTGGGGCGCCACACCAGTCCTGCCATGGTGCAGGCGTTGCCCCACTCCTCGTCCTTTTCAGCAGAAGAGAGGCAGGCTATTCTCCAAAGGAACTCAGCTCAGTGCAAAGGGAAATGATCACGAAGAACCTCCTATCGAGAACACAAACCCCATCGTGGAGGCAGAATGGCAGAGCGACCCAAGCATAGACTCTGGAACTGGGCTACCTCTTGGCTGGTTCCTAAGCTCTCTGAACCTCAGCTTCCTCATCTGTAATATGGGGATAATCGTAGTACCTTACTCGGAAGATTGCTGTGAGGCTTAGAAAGGTATTAAGTGCTTACTAAGTGTTAGTTATAATTATTACAAACCTCGAGGCCTCATGGAAGCAGTGCCAAGCTTTCTGGGCTCCAAATCTCCTCCTCCAAAGCCCCCACGAGAGACTGGGTATTCCAGAGGGAAGGGACCATGGTTTGCTCATCTTTGAATTCCAAGTGCCCCTCACAGCCTGTCACACAGCAGGTGCCCAATAACTGTGATGTTAAGCCTCTAAACAATCCAATGGTATTAGGATTGTGATTGCCACTGTACAGAGAAGGAACATGAGACTCCCAGAGAAGGGACCTGCCTCAGGCACATGGGGTGGCCAGTGAAGAAACTGGTCTCGACTCCAAGTCTCTCGCTCTTTGCCGTCAACCAGGAGGGTGATCCAGGTTTTCCCAGCTGGCTGGCCAGCTCCAGCCCACCCTGAAACATCTACTTTTGTGACCACTCCTTGCCCTTGCCTGTGGAAAGGGCCTTGGCAGTGTGCAACCCTACCCAGGGGCCCAGCGTGGCAGCTCCCTATACAGGCTCAGAGGGCAGCGTCAGGGCAGGGAGCTAGCCTGGCAGAGGGAGAGGATGGGTGAGCACCCTCCCTTAGGGGTGTGGAGGCAGCCAATAGGATGCGGAGAAGGCAGAGGTGAGAAGATGCAGACACAGGTCTCTGGGAGGAAGGGGATATTCCTGACCCAGAGTGGCTCTCATGTGCCTTTCATGATGTGTGGTGGCAGAGGGGGATGGGAGGTGGCTGGCAGGTGGCCCAGAGGTCCTGCATAGAAGCCTGGGAATCTGGGAGGGCGGGGATGGTGAGCAAAGCCTGCTGACCCACTACTGGGCTGGTCAGAAAGGATGGTGGGCACTTCCTACAGAGGGGTGGCCTCAGGGCTTCTCTCTCTCACAGGTCGCTGCCACAGCCAGGGGCTTGCAGTGCATCCTGCTGACAACGACTTGTGTGGGTAGAGTGCCCACACTGTCTTCTATGCCCAGAGACCTGCCCTTCAGGCAGGGCAGTGTGTGCCCTTGAAGACGGCCTTTTCTCTCCAGGAAAGAACCCGGGCGATCTCCACTGGCACCTCTGAGTGTGAATACGTGCACTGCCAGCTAAAGAGACAGCCTGGTGTAGGGAGGGGAACCTGGCCTGGGCGCTCTATCGCCAACCTGCTGTGTGACCTTGGATAGTCCCCTTCCTCTCCCTGGGCCTCAGTCTTCCCATCTGTAAAGTGGGGGGATTGCATTTGATGACCTCTGAGACCCCTCCTTGTTCTGATAGTGACTGTATCCAGTGGACGCCTAATCAATATTTGTTGAATAGCTGAACGAGTCTGTGTGGTTCCAGGTTGGTGATAGGAATAGGCAGGAGATGAGTTTTTTTTTTTTGGCTGCGTTGGGTCTTTGTTGCTGCGCGCGGGCTTTCTCTAGTTGCGGCGAGCGGGGGCTACTCTTCACTGCGCTGAGCGGGCTTCTCATTGTGGTGGCTTCTTTTGTTGCGGAGCACGGGCTCTAGGCACGAGGGCTTCAGTAGTTGTAGCACGTGGGCTCAGTAGCTGTGGCTCAAGGGCTCTGGAGCGCAGCCTCAGTACTTGTGGCGCACGGGCTTAGCTGCTCTGCGGCATGTGGGATCTTCCCGGACCAGGGATCGAACCTGTGTCCCCTGCACTGGCAGACAGATTCTTAACCACTGCGCCACCAGGGAAGTCCCAGGAGATGACTTTTGAAAGACAAATGAGGCTGTTTTAACCTGCAGAGCTAACAAAAAGCAGTGAACATTTATTGGCTGCTAACTCTGCTCCTGGCACTGTGTTAAGCCACCTGAAACTAACACAACACTGTTAATCAACTATACTCCAATATAAAATAAAAATTAAAAAAATTTTCCCATTCTGCATAAGATACACTTAACAATAAATGCTTAATAGGTAAAAAAATCTTCATGGCCCTCCAATGATATAGGCACCATTATTGTTTCCATTCCACAGATAAGAAAACTGAGGCACAGAAAGTTACCCAGCCCAACCTCACCTGGCCAGAATGGTGATATGACTCAGGACCCTTTCAGCTGCTTGGGGCAGAAATGTAACTCTTACAGGCTTAAGGATAAAAGAGAGTATACTGCTCCCATATATGTAAAGTCCAGGATGACCCGACCCAAGAGCCCAAATCACAATTTCAGGAATTCCCTCTCCCCTGCTCACTTCAACATGGCTAGTGCCAGTGGGAATACCTAATCCAAGAAGAAATACGCTGTAGACGTTAAAGTCCCCATTTTTTTTTTTTTTTTTTTTGCGGTACGCGGGCCTCTCACTGCTGTGGCCTCTCCCGTTGCGGAGCACAGGCTCCGGACGCGCAGGCTCAGCGGCCATGGCTCACGGGCGCCGCCGCTCCGCGGCATGTGGGATCCTCCCGGGCCGGGGCACGAACCCGCGTCCCCTGCATCGGCAGGCGGACTCCCAACCACTGCGCCACCAGGGAAGCCCCTAAAGTCCCCATTTTTGAAGTCTGTGTATCTGGATCAAACTCTGGCCTTGCTCTGTGGTCCTGGACAAATGAATCAGCCTCTTTGGCCTCAGTTTCCTTGCCTGTGAAATGGGGATAGGAGTCGTACTTACCTTGTGGGTTTGTTGTGCAGCTTAGATGAGTGTCAAGTGCTAGGAATAGGACTTTACAGTCAGTATGCATGCACTGCTGTTTCTACCTTTAGAAATCCCCAGTGGGGTGAGAGCCCTCCCTACCCTCCAACCTGAAAAAGCCCCATGTTTGGCTAATATTGGGCTGACTTGGGTTCTGTGCCGTCTCCTAAGCCAATCCCTGTGGCTGGGGGAGGGGATATGCTAATTAGGCCTGGTCACAAGCCCACCCCTGAGCACAGAGAAGGCCCATCTTCCCAATACCATGGACCAAGGGTGGCGGAGAGTTGACCTGCTAGAGGAAAATCAGAGCCTGTCACCAGAGGGGGAGTGGATGCCGAACAGGCACAAACCGATAGGTGACCACGGATGTAGCTGACTTGGGACGTGAACCAAGGCAGTTCTCCTCCCAAGCATGCAAGCAAGGATTCTTTTTTGTTTTTTAAAGGGGAATTTTCTATTTATTTAAAAAATTTAACTTATATACAGAAAAATTAACTTAAAAAATTTCTGTTCAATTCTATGCATTTCAACACATGCATTGGGTCTTGGAACCATGCCACAAACAGGATACAGAACAATTCCAATACCACCAAGAATTCTTTCATGCTGGCCTGTTGTAATCAGTCCCTCTCCCACCCCAGCCCCTTGGTAACCACGAATCTCTTCTCTGTCCTTATAGTCTCACCTTTCCCAGAATGTCCTACAGATGGAATTATCGGCCTGGAACCTTTTGAGACTGGCTTCTTTCACTGAACATAATGCATTTGAGATGCATCCGTGGTGTTGTGTGTGTCAATAGTTTGTTCCTGTTTATTACTGAGTAATATTCCATTGTATGGTTATACCACATTTTGTTTATCTATTTACCCATTAAAGGGCATCTGTGTTGTTTCTAGTTTTTGGTAATTATGAATAGTGCTGCTATAAACATCTGTGCACAAGATTTTCTGTGAAGTTTTCATTTCTTTGTAAATAAACACCTAGAAGTAAGGCTGCTGAGTCATATGACGAACTTTAAAAGAAACTGCAAGACTGTTCTCTGGGGTCGCTGTACCACTTTGCCTTCCTACCAGGGGTGTAGGAGGTTCCCAGTTCCCCCACGTCCTTCCCATCACTTGGCAATTGCCAGTAGTCTCTACTCTTGCCATTCTAACAGATGTGCAACCCAAGTATGGAGTCTTAACCGAAAATTTTAATAAACTGTAGTTTTGGAAGTCAGGAAAAGGCTTGCTGAGATGATCAGGAGTCTGATCATTGCATCCCAGACACTAGAACAGTTGGGGTGGGGATGGGGGATTCCTGTGAGTGTTTGAAGGAACTGGTTTAAGACAGGTTGGTGATGGACCTGGGAGAGTAGAACAGCTGTCAGGGCTATAAAGGCCCTCAGTCATCACCCTGTGTTATCCTCCACTGTACCAGTGAGGAGACCGAGGTCTGGTTGCAAGGGGAGGGACTAGCCCAGTCACAGGACACGTAGTAGAGTCTCAATAAATGGGTGAACGACAAAAGGAGCACTTTTCTTCCAGATTCCAGTGGGGCTGGGATAGATAGCTGTGCTTGGGCTAACGATTGAAGGTGTACAGACTGATCTCTCTTGGGTCCTTTGAACTTGGTTCTTGGAGACGGCACGACTCAGAACCAGTTCTTTGTGGCATTGCCTGGCCCAAGGGGGACCCTGTGCTCACTCTCTAAGAAGGAGGGCAGGGTGTGGGGTTGGGATGGGTGGCAATTGTCCACTCTGCAGATATTCATTGAACTTGTTGCGTGAAATGGGGGCCATTTTCCTGCCTCTGTGTGACCGTGGCTGACAGCCCTGGAGTCCTTGGGGACTCTGAATCCTCATGAAAGCCACTAGGCCAGGGAATCCAGGCTGTTGCTCCCCCAGAACTACAGCTGCACAGATGACTCCACCCAGCCCCCCTGTTCCTGAGCTTCAGAGAAAACTATAGAGAATCAGGGCTGAGTGGATGGACCACTGCCCCAGGTTCTGGGGGCAAGCAGGGAAGGACCAATGATTACCTTGTGTTCCAGGCCAGAGTGTCTTGCCCCCCACCTCCGCTCCTACAGGTGTGGGAGCGCTTTCTGACGTGCATCTAAAGCACTCGCAGGAGGGGAGGAGGGGAGGGCAGAGAAAACCCCTGTTCAAGAAACTCAGGGTCGTACACCTTGGTCAAGGAGGTGGGCCCCTGGCATCGATGACTGTAGCCACAATGCCATATACTCACCCCACCTCTCACTCCCGCTCTGCCGCGCGCCTGGAATGCCACCATTAGGGCCACTCGTTTGATTAATACTTTGACTCTAGAGGAGCCCTGAAACTGCACATGTCACCTGGGGAGGGCACGTCATTTTGTGTGGTTTGATTAAATTACCTGCTTCCACTTAGAGAGTACCTAAGTATAAGAGAGGTGAGGGCTGATGAGTGGAGGAGGGAAGAGTAGAAGATGGATTGATCTGAGCAAAAGGCGTGGTCCAGCTATGTCAGGAGGGTGTGTGTGTGTGTGTGTGTGTGTGTGTGTGTGTGTGTGTGTGAGGGGTCAGGTGATCCAGGTGGGGAAGCAGACTGCCTGTGGGACCTCCAGGGCAGTGGCATGGGCTCTGGAGGAGGACGAGGCAGGAATGGGCCTGAGGGCATCCTTTGTGTCTGCTGTTTTCAGACTCACACACGCACCTTATGAAGTCTCTGTGCTCCCGAGACCTTCAGATGCTGCTCTGGGGCTGCCCTTCGGGGCTTCCAGCAGAGTCCTCCAGGACCCCGGCTGTACCCCCTTTACCTTCCCTCAGAGCAGACTGTACCTGAGACAGGAGCTTGTTTTAGAAGGTGAGCCTTGCCTCTTGGCCTCTTTTTCCCACCGGCAACATCCAAGGTGACTGTGCCCCCGCTCCTCCCAGTTACTGCATTTTGGGCTGAGAAGATAGATTGTGACACAAACAACGAGGACAACATCTTGACAGTGACAGCAACAAATGCCTTTTTTTTTTTTTTTTTTTTTTTTTTGTGGTACGCGGGCCTCTCGCTGCTGCGGCCTCTCCCGGTGCAGAGCACAGTCTCCGGACGCGCAGGCGCAGTGGCCATGGCTCACGGGCCCAGCCGCTCCACGGCACGTGGGATCTTCCAGGACCGGGGCACGAACCCGCATCCCCTGCATCGGCAGGCGGACTTTCCACAGCTGCGCCACCAGGGAAGCCCAACAAATGCCATTTTTGAGTGCTTACTTCCCACCAGGCACTGGCTAGCGCTTCACACCACTGCATGTGATCATCACAAAGACCCCATGAGTACCCTGTTTTATAGATGAGGAGATGGAAGTGCGGCTTGTTCAGGGTCATGCGGTGAGTCTGGAAAGGATGGGGAATTCACATGCAGGTCTGTCTCACTCTAAGTGGATGCTCTTGACTACTGCTCAAGGTCAAATAAAATGGCCCTTAATTCAGGTCAACAGGGGAACATGGCAGGAGGAGCCCCGGGGGGTCCTGGACCCCGTTGGGTGGGGGATAGGAGATCTGAGTCATGATCCAGACTCTGCCCAGGGGAAGTCCCCAGTCTGTCTGGGGGAGAAAGGGTGGCACTGCTGGGGAGTCGTTCTGAATATCCCTGGGGGGGCAGCCCCTGCCCTTGGCTACCATTTACAGTGGGACTTCCCTGCCTCGTCCTCGTCCTCCTCGTTTATCCAAAATTTACTTGGCTGTAAATTTTCCCAACTCTGTGGCCACCCAGCCCTGGCCCCGGCCTTGGTCAGTGGACGCTGCTGAGCTGACAACAGATTCGTCATGGGTGAGTCCTGAGCCAGCACAGCTGTCAGTGGGGAGGAGCGGCTCAGGGCCACGGCCCTGGCAAGTTTACCCTTGAGCATGACAGGTGCAGACAGAGACCTCAGAATTTGTGGCTCTTCCCTGTGAGTGATGGATGACAGTGGCTGGCTCCTTGAGTCTCTTCCCACTACCTGCTGTCAGAGGACGTGAGTCTGGCTTGAGGAAAGCGCAGTGGATGGCAGTACGCACCTGCTGTACGCCTTTGGGGTAACTTGATCGGTGGGCAGGGCTGGGCATGGGTGGGGTGACCCTGGCCAGATTGGAAGAAGGGACGCGGTGGTTGGGAGCTTGATGTCCATTGCTTCTCCACCCTCCTGACAGCCTGTGCCCCCTCTCTGCACAGGGCACGATGTCAGGGCACAGCTCATCATACCTTCTCTCTGGCCTCCTTGCTTTCTTTCAACCGATTCATCCATCCAACGAACACTTATGGAGTACCTGTTATTTTCAGGCATACTGCCAGGTGCTGGGGAAAGAGCGGTGAAGAAGACCCCCAAGGTGCCCACCGTTATGGAGCCACGAGTGGGGGGCAGAAGCCAACAAACTCAATAAAGAAACAAGAAAAACCCCAGGGAGTGACGAGGGCTATGAGAGGATTTCAGATGGTGAGAGAGTGACCAAGGGGCCACTTAAGTGTAGGTGATCAGGAAAGTGTCTCTTAGGAGGTGAGGCTGAGTGATAAGACAGTGCTGGCCAGGTCCCATCTATGGGAAGAGGCCTAGGCAAAGGAACAGCTGGTGCAAAGCGCCTAAGGTGGGTGTGAGCTCAGAGCCCTCTAGGAACAGAGACAGGCTGCCCTGGCTGGAGTGGAGCCGAGCGAGTGGTGGGGACATGGCAGACAATGGAGGCTGGCAAGGCAGGTGAAGGGCTAATGCTTCTTTAAGTCAGCACGAGGAATTTGGCTTTGGTCCTAAGTGAGATGGGAAGCTATTGGGGTTTAAGGCGGGGGAGAGGCATGCTCTGATATATGTTTTGAAGTGATGACTCTGGTTTTGTGAGAGCAGATGCCACATTTCTCCAGCTGCCAACACACACAGCCTGCCCGGAATATCCAGTGCTGTTTATCCTGGTGTCATTCTGACGATATCAAATGCATTGTGTCTAAGGTGATTTTAAACGCTTGAAGTTTTGTAGTAGCGCCATTATACCCGGACACATACCTCATGTGTATTTCTTTTTGAGACATGTGGGCAAGGTCCAATCTTACCCAAGGAAGATACAGAGCCTTGAGTAAAATTGGCACCATTACAAACCGTCCCGAGTCCATCAGTTACAAAGCCTGCTCTTAATAAATTAAGTAAAGCAGGGAAGTTAAATGTAGGAGCCTTAAAAGCGTGGGCCCGTCAGCCCAAAGGGATATTAACAGATTGGCATTTAAGTGTTGATATTTCTCAAGCTTTGAGCAGCGTCGTAATTTAACACATGGTTTGGTGTGACAACATTTAGTGTGATATGTTGAATCTGAGATGAGCACGTCACATATAAAAGAGAGGAGGAGAGCTAGATGCTCAGAAAGGGAAGGGAGAATAGAAATTGAGAAAAGTGTATTAGAGCATGATAGGGAAGAATTTAGAAACCCTGGAATTGAATTGCAAAGAAGAACGTGAACTTGCGATTTTTACATTCTGCTCAAACACTGAGATAACCCAGGCTGCCTCTGGGCTCATGCACCTGCCCCAGGTGTTGCGATATAACTGTGCAGCCCTAGTGACCGGGGATTAGTCCTTCAAATCACTTTGTACCAAAAGGAAGCAGGGATTCCCTGAAGGATAACTGCTGGATCTTGAGGTGGAGATGTCTTGGTGTTGGAATGCAATGATGCTTTCAAAGATGCCTGCAGGAAAATCGGAACGTGCACAGAGGCCAGCTCAGAGAGAGACTCCTTTACCCCCCGTTAGGCTACCCAAGCAGGGACAATCTGAGCATAACAATTGGTAATTATGGGCAAGTGACACAGACTAAGCCCGTATAAGAGTTTAAGTACATGAGGTTACCAAAAAATGGAAGTTAATAGGAAGGGTGCCAGGGGAATAGGCACAGTTTTAAATATGGTTCACAGAGGGGTATGGGTCAGGTCATATGGCCAGAGGTTCACACTTACATTGTGGCCAGCAATCAGGTCTCCAATCCAAATTTTTGTTGGCTTGTTCCAATGGTTTGCTTAAAGGATGGGAATGCATGCAGAACTGTGCTATTCTTTTTCTTTTCTTTTCTTATCTTTTCTTTTTTTTGCGGTACGCGGGCCTCTCGCTGTTGTGGCCTCTCCCGTTGCGGAGCACAGGCTCCAGATGCGCAGGCTCAGCAGCCATGGCTCACGGGCCCAGCCGCTCCGCAGCATGTGGGATCCTCCCAGACCAGGGCACGAACCCGCATCCCCTGCATCGGCAGGCGGACTCTCAACCACTGCGCCACCAGGGAAGCCCCGTGCTATTCTTTAGGACGTTTATTTGGTGGTGCTCAGGGTTTGTAATAAGCCAGGGGTGGAGTGTTGTGACCTGCAAGGCTTGTTTCAGTCACTTAGTGAGAACATACACACACTCAGACACACAACACCTGGATTCTGTCATTGTAGACTTTTGTGTGGCACGTCCACAGTGTCCGTTGCCCAAACAGGTCTTTGCCACCAGAAAAAGGGTGTATATTGTACCAGAAAGAAATCAAAATGTCTTGAGAAAAGGTGAAGCAGAGGGATGGTATTATGCCCTGGCCAGGGCAACCAGCAATCCAGAGCTGATTTCAGTCAACAGATATGTGTGTGCATCTGTAAGGGTAAAAATGTGAATTATTGCAAAGTTTAGAACTAGAGACATTTAATATATAATCCTGATTTTCAGTTTCTTTTGAAAAATGAGGAGATTTGGAAGTGCTGAGCTAGTATTTCCATTGTTATGGAAGGCTGGGGTTGAATAGGGGCTTCTCCTTCTAGACCTTAGCTGGCCACTCCCGCTAGCACTAGTCCCTACCGTTCCCTATTGTGTATTGTTTAAATTACTTTCTTGAGCTCTGTAGACATTTAAGTTTTTGACCCCTTTTGGTGATATCATTCAACAACAATAATAAAGGGCCATTATTACTATTTTACGGGTAAGAAAACTGAGACCCATAGGGCTCAAGCAAATTGCCTTTAAGTCACAGGCTGTGGGAGGGCCTGCTAGATGATTCTCCTACCATCCATTCTCCTCTTCCTCATTGCTAACAGAACCCTATTTTATTTGGGCTGGCAATGTGCCCAGGCAAAAGAGTATGTTTCCCAGCTTCCTTTGTAGTTAGATATGGCTGTGTGATTGAGTTCTGGCCAATGACATATAGGCAGAGTGTTATAAGGACCATTAAAAAAAATCCTTAAAATGCAGGGGCAAGTCCTTTTTCTCTCGCTTGTCCTCATTCCTGATGCCTGGAATGTAGATGTAATGGCTGGAGCTCTTTCAGTCATATTGGGCCTTGAAGAGACATTGAGGATGAAAGCCATGTATGTCGAAACAGAAAGACAGGAAGTGGATTTTGTGATAAATGTATAGATCCACCCTACCAGCCCCAGCTCACATTCCATTAGACTTCCTCTATGATAGTTCTCTGATTCTGTAGTTGATACAGAGGTGAGGCCAGGGTGTATTCCCCCACTCAAGCTTCCAGTCTGTGCTGCTGTAACAGCTTTCCATATCGCCTGAAGCTGGCTTCCACACTCCCTCTTGGTCTTCTGGCATTGGACAAGCAATAGTGGCATATGCTTGGACTGGCTAATTAAGCAAGTGGCCACCTTCCAGTTCCACAGAAACTACAAAACTGACCCAAGCAAGGACGATCTGGGAGTTCCTTAGTCGGGGACTGCAGGTCCATGTGTCACCTCACTATAAGAACAGTAGCCTCTGAGTGTCCTCTCTGGGCTGCTCTCCAAGGCCAAGTGACGGAGAAACAGTGCCTGTAACAATGGCCAAATGGAGCGGGCTCTCAGGGACGCCCCAAAATTCTGCCAAGGCTGTTACCAGCTGGAACCCGATTTTTACTCACGTGAAGGGTATTCCTGCAGTGACAAGTGTTTTTTCCCTTCAAAGTAATGGGTCCCTCTCGTTTGGGTGGTTGGGATTTATTTTGCCTTTGGAAAAGAGAACCCCACACGGTCAGATATTGAGACTTTTCTGGGGGCCATGAATGGATACAGCCTGGAAAATTCTCAAGGTTTGGTGCAAGCCTGTCCAATCTTAAAAACAATGATGATGGTAACATCACTTGGAGCCATTAAGCCATTTTTCTTCTTCTTTTTTTTTTTTTTGTGGTACGCGGGCCTCTCACTGCTGTGGCCTCTCCCGTTGTGGAGCACAGGCTCCGGACGCGCAGGCTCAGTGGCCATGGCTCACGGGCCAAGCCGCTCCGCGGCATGTGGGATCTTCCCGGACAGGGGCACGAACCCGTGTACCCTGCATCGGCAGGCAGACTCTCAACCACTGCGCCACCAGGGAAGCCCCTGTTTTTCTTCTTGCTTTCACTTCTTCAATAAATGGTCTAAACCCCTTCCCCTATTACAGCCTCTTTCTCTTACTGCTTATCCCAATGGGACCTGCTTCCACCCTCGTCACCCTCTGAGGATTAGTCTGGTTAAAGTCATCAGCTGCCTCTTGTTACTAATTCAAAGACTTTTTTTACAAAAAGCTTTTATTGGATTGAACCTCTCTCTGGAGTTTGATGCTATCAGTCACTTTTTCCTTAAAATATTCTACTCTTTTGACTTTCTGACAATATGATCTTTTGGTTTTCCCTCCACCTCTCAGACCAACGCTTCTTTGGTTTTTGTTCACCAATCCTTGTTTCCCGGAGGTCCATCTTTGGTCCCCAGCCTCCCCCTCCATCCTCTCTCCTCTCTCCTTCTCTTCTTCTCACTCCTTCCACTCTCCTACACTTATCTATCACTATTCGCCCACGATGCCTGTCTTAGGTCAAGTCATCAAAAACAGGCTCTAAGATGGAGAACTGCTGAGTTGAAGCCAGGGAGCCCAGACTTTGTGCCCCTGCAGTGAGCTGGCCCCGGGGAGGGGGCATGGCAGTGGGTGAGGTAGCCTCCTTCTAAAAGGCAATTCCTGAAGAATAGCCTTGTGAGAGCAGACAGCAGCAATGCTCTCTGTCACTTGGGGAAGTGAGTGCCTTGGTCCCGAAGGCGGGGGGTGGTGGTGGTCTGGGCAGCATCACAGCATCCACGGTACAATCCCAACTCTGAATTTATAGTCCTGACCTTTTTCTGTGCAAGTACCACGCTTACCTAGCCAACCACTGCCGAGCGTACACACTCATATGGTACAGTTCCCCAAATGCCATGTGCTGCATCCGCCATTGCCTCTCTCTGCCTACCATGTGCTGTCCGTGTCTATATTCATTAATTCCACATACGTTTCTTGAGCGCCCACTCTGCTGTGCCGGGACCTGGGCACTGGCCAGGGGCTTGCTGGAAGTTAGCTCTTGGGCCTGGACTCAACCTGCCAGGTCCAGGAAGGCTCATTGGGCCGCCCTGGCTGATGGAAGGCTGGGTAGCACGAAGCCCACCCAGGCAGAGCCACGCTCACCTACTCTGGAAGCTCCTTGTAGCCAAGCAGTGGGATGTGAAGGGAAAAGGTAACCCCAGGGGGATGGGACAGACGGGCTCAGATGACAGGCCAGATGTTTGTGGGCTTTGGGGAAAGTGGAGCAGGGCACCCCCTACCCCGTTTAACCCCCGCTTGGCTTCCTGGAAAACCCACAGGCAGTTACCTGCTGGGCCAGCTCCCCTGCTGCGGGAATTGGCCTGTAGTCCCTAATGACGCCGTGAAGTCAGAGTCATACGCAGATCCTGTGCACATACATGTACGTGTCCACAAACAGACCTGTGCCCCTCGTGCACAGACACAGGATCATGCCTCCAATTCCCCCACAGGCGTGCTGTGAGCGCGTCCATGCTCCCCACTTACGTACACACATGGACAGGTGCGTCACAACTGCAGGCACAGCCACCGCCTAGGGTCCGCACTCACCACCCCCACCCGCCGTGCCCACCTTCCCGCTGGCACACGCAGAGAGCACGCAGGCAGAGACTCTCCTGACATTCTCACGTGCTGGTGTGAGCTCACGCTGGGCACGCTAGTGTGGGAAGCCTGAGTGACAGAAGTCAGACCAGTCCACGACCTTGCTGGACATCTGCTAAGTCCCTGCGGCCGGCCAGGGAGGATCAGCCTCCGGAGGGGAGAGGTGAGCCTTTTCTCTTCTCTCCTTTTGGAGCCCCGCCTTCTGAAGTGCCACGAATAAGTATTCAGTTCCCTTCCCTCCCCAGAGACCAAGCTGCTCTCTAAATACCAAGGCAGGAAATTGGAGACTTAAAAAGGTCACAACCGAATATCTGGGAGGGTGGTATTTACTGAGGAAGAGGCTCCTGGAGGGGGAACCTCAGACCCCAGCGGGGAGCCTTTGTTAACAGCCCCATTTGCTGCCCTGGGTCCTGGTTGCTGGCCCCGGAGTGGGAGGCGTGGGGGAGCAGCAGACTCCATCCTCCCAGGCAGGGCTGCCTCGGAGCTGGGGGACAGACCTCCAAGGGCAGGAGTGGGCTTTTTGGGGTCACGGTCAGCTCTGGGTGGGCAGAAATAGCAGCCCTTTAAGTGGAGATCCCAGGGATGGGGGGCCCAATGGAGGTCTTCACTTTTTTCTGAGGGGCACATGGGAGAAAGCAGGACGTCAGTCACCACCCCAGGACCATGGGGGCCTGGCAGGAGCCCAAAAGCCCATCGCTCTGCTTCCAGACTTAGGCAGAGAGGTTTCTGGGACAGAATAGTAACTCATCCCTTAGGGAATACTCCCCTTCCTCCCTCCTTTCTTTTTTAAATAGTTAAGGTGAAAATAATGGGAAAAAAAAAGATTACTTAACAGCTTGACAGCACAATTCCCCTTAAGGTCTTTGTTTAGGGAAATACCTTGACAAGCTGCTTGGGCGAGAAGGTGAGCTCCTGAGGGCAGGTGTTGGCAGGAGCCAAGGCAATAAGAACAACAAATTGGCTAAACTGTTCTGCAGAGAAAGTGAGAGGAACTAGTTTTTGTCCGGAGAGGAAAGGAGAGAGAAACCCGTGGTGGAGGGGCAGGGAGAGGCAGGGGAGAGTGGGAGCCGGCCATGCTGGATCTGCTACTTCCGCCCTCCACATCCTGTCCCGTCCCTCCTCTACCCTGCCCTGTGCGCTAGCCTTACCCCCACCAGCCTCCTCTGCCTCTGGCTTCCGGTTGGGTTTGGCCAATGGGAAGCCCTGACAGGAGATGGGGGGGAGAGGAGAGAGGCTGGGGTATTTACTCCCTGGCTCCCTGCCTGCCTTGGCCTGAGGTCACAGGTGCTGTTGGGAGGCCCCGTCCACTATGGCTATGCATACAGTCCTGCTTCTTTCTTCCCAGCTCAGCCAGACCTGTTTACTGGGATGCTGGGAGGACTTCACTACAGCCGGGGTGAGACTTGGGGACAGGATGCTACTGTCTGCTTCTAGCTTGCGATCGCCACAAAGAGAGTGTAGAGATGGAATGTTGTGCCCCCCGCCCCATTCATATGTTGAAGTCCTAACCCTCAATGAGATGGTCTCAAGAGGTAGGGCCTTTGGGAAGTGACTAGGTCATGAGGGTGGAGCACTTGTGAATGGGATTAGTGCCCTTATAAGGAGAACCACCCCCCCCACACACACACAGGAATCCTCACCCCTTCTGTCATGTGAGGGTGAGGAGTTCTCAGTTTGCAAACTGGAAGAGGGCCTTCGCCAGAACCCGACCACACTGGCACCCTAATCTTGGACTTCCAGCCTCCAAAACTTTGAGAAATAAGTGTCTGTGGTTTATAAGCCACCCAGGCTGTGGTACTTTATTGTAGCAGCCTGAGCTGATGAAGGCAGAGAGGAAGGGCTGGCGTGGATGGATGCTGATGGTGACTGGAACTACCCCCCCAACCCCTGGTCTTCCCCTTGGCCTCCCCACCCCCAGCAGCTCAGGACCAGGTGGACCTGCCAGGAAAGCTAAGGTGGGGTGGGGGTGGGGGAGAAGGGAACTATAGAAGCTATAACTTAGGGATGAATTTATTTTTCTAGCTCCTACAAGGCAGTGAGGAAGGGGGGAAAGGCAGATGAGGGGACTTTCAGGACTAGTTTTTTTCTGATTGTGACGCATAATGCAATCAGATGACATTTAAATATTCATAAAAAAGGATGCAGATGCGAGTGTGAGACTGGTGGGCCCGTGGGGGAGGGAGGGAGAGAGAGAGATTGGGATTCACAGGCTGCACCACAAGATCTCAGAGTGAGAAAGGGCATTTGGGATCGTTTAGTTTGACCTTTAACTGTTGCAGGAATTTCTTTATGGCATCCTGATTTGGGAGGTTACCCTCCTCACCACAGACAGGAAGATTATACTAGCCTAAAGCAAGGTTTTCCGTCTCTGCGCAACAATCCTGGCTACAGGGAATTTTTCCTTAGAGTGAGATAAAATCTCCATCACTACTTCCATTTGTACCACCCCTCCCACCTCCCCAGTGGTCTTAGCTCTGGCCCCTGGGATCACTCAGGATGTGGCCACTCTAGGTGTCCCCCGGCAGCCCTCAGGGATCTTCAGCAAGTGACGGTGTCTTCCTAGCTCCATGCTAGGCAGTCCTCAGTTCCCTAGGCATTTGGCCAGAACTTTCTTGAGGTGCTGCCACAGAGACCTCAAGAGAGAGGCAGGGAGAGCTTGCATCTGATGATTTGCACCTGTACAGTCCAGGAGACTCGGTCCTTATATCTGGAATCTGCCATCTAGCTGGAGAGAAGATGAAGTCTGGCTTTCGGGGGAACCAGAGAGGGAGTGGGGTGAGGCGAAGCAACACGAGTTTCAGAATCAGGAGAACTGGGTTCCTGATCCAGCCTGGATACTTCTGGCTGTGTGACCTGGAGGAAGTCGCTTTACTTCTCTGAGCTTTAGTTCCTTCATCTGCAAGGGCGGGACACCTCTTTTACTAGGATTCCATGAGGATTAATGAGCTGGGAAAAACAGTTTCCCTGGCTGGATGGACTAGGACCCTCAGCTGAGTGGCGGGTTCTCTGGATCAACTCTTGAGGCAGAGGGAGGGGAGAGCTGCGACCTGAGGGCATTTGAGCATCTGGGGCCCATCCTTGGAAGCTCCAGTTGTGGCCAGTTTCAGTGATTGTTATGGAGAAGGCTTGGGGAGGGGGCAGCTTCACTACTCAGCCGTGTGGCTGGAGCACTGATGCATCTGCCCAGGGCTGGGCAGGAGGTCTTCGAGGTGGGGGCATTGGGCCCAGCTGTGTAGAGTGTAACAGATGGGACACAACCCAGAGCCATAGCATGTAGTTTTACTACCCACTGGCTTTGTGATCCTGGGTAAAAGTCCTAACTTCTCTGACCCTTAGTCTCTTCATCTGAAAATTATAGAAGACAAATACCCAGAGCCTCTTGGGATGTTCTAAAGATGAGGGAGGCCTTGGTCGACAGAGTTGAACAGGAAATGAACCTGAATGGGCGGGGCTTCTCAGAATATCAGGATTGGGAGGGTGGGATGGGGGCTCCCAAGAGCCACGCAGGGCCAGGGGGGCTGAGGAGAGTGTCGACAGGGCATTGGCCTGACCGGACTCAGCATCATCCCTCCCAACCTGAGTGCAGCAGAGGGAGAAACAGACCCTGTCCCATGCCTTTAGAACCCAGGGCGGGATAGGACAGGAGTGCCGGAGCCTAGCTTCCCTCTCAGCCTGGGAATCCCCACAGCAGAGCCCAGCTGAGATCCCTGGCTTAGACTTCTTGACAACGGGGGACTCACTGCCTCCCGCAGTGGCCCAGGGCGTTGCCAGCGGCTCAGCTGGGGATTGTTCCTCAGCTAGACTGCGGTCTTCTTTCTCCAAGGTCCCATCAGCTTCCCTGGCCTCAGACAGGCTTGGGAAGGCTTGAGAAGCTGCTACCCTTGGGGCTGCAGGAAGAGGCGATCATGTAACAGAGCAGCAAACAGCTGGAATGAAGGAAGGGTCACTGCCGGGTCCCTGAGTGGCCCTTCTGTCCCTGCTTAGCAGTCTTTCCACTTCTCCCGACTGCTCCAAACCCTCAGTGCTGCCCCAGGCTCTCGAGGCTGAGGCCCTTCCTTCCCCCTCCTGGAAGCATTCTTGGGACACAGCCTGCCACTCACTCCCCCTGCCACCCCAGATGAGGAGCTGTTCCTCTTGCCGTTCTGTCAACTTCCATCTGCGCCCTTGACTCCATGCCTTCCACCTTCTCTCCTGGGACATTTCTCCACGAGTAACTCCTCTCTCCTGGATTCACAACCTCTGCCTCCGTACTGCTTTTCCCACTTTAACCTATAAACCTACGGAAGGCTCTTCCATTGTAAAGATTAAGCCGCCAAAGAGACAAACAAACACACATCAACAACATCACCCCTTTGAGAGTCCTGGTGGCTCCTGCGGCTCTGACCCTGTCTCTCCTTCTTGCCTTGAAGCCAGGCTACCTATGTGGGTAGTCTTCTGCTTCCGCAAAGACCTCTCCAAGGTCAACAGTGGCACCCCTGATGCTAGATCCTACGGTCACCCCTCTGTCCTTATATTGCCCGACAGCCTGCAGCCTTTGGGACTGAGGGTCACACCCACTTTCTTGGGACACGCTTTGGTCTCCAAAGGTACCACACTCTCCTGGTTTTCTGCCCATCACCGGACCCTAAGTTCTCAATCTCATCTTTCTCATTAGGTTCTTCAGTATTGTTGATCCTCACGGCTCTGCACTTGGCCTTCTTCCCTCTCCACTCCTTGGGAGACTACAATTGCCATCCATGTGCCGAGGACTCTTGAATCTCTATCTCCAGTCTGGCGTCTATCTTGTACACCAGACCTGCGTATCCCACTGCCCGCCGGCCATCTCTGTTGGGATGCCCTTCGGGCTCACCATGGCCAACACAGAGTTCACCATCTTCCTCTCCAGGGCTCTCTGTGTCTGGGAAAGTCAACTCTATCAACCCAGGCACCTGAGCCAGAAACCTGCGACCCCTCCGCTTACATGGACTCCTTCATCTCTCTTACTGTTCTGCTTCCATCCAATCGCTAGGTCCTGCCAGGTCTCCCTCCCAAATATCTCCGGAATCTGCCCCTCCCTTCCTGTTTGTGAATACCATCTTTCTAGTCCCGGCCAGCAGTATCTCGTGCTTAGATTACTGACGCAGAGCCCTGTGGCGCCCCAGCTTCTATTTCCCTGATCCCAGCAACGCCAGCCGCGCTCTGTCCCCGGGAGGAGATGAGGTGTCCGCAGGTGTCACTGATAGGGGTCTCTTGAACTTGGGACAGATCTGGAGTTCTGGCTCCTTGCGAATTGGGGCCTGGCTTTGGGGAGGAGAGATATGTGCACATGTGTGTGTGTGCACGCATGTGTGTATTGTGTGTGCACTGCATGCATGTGTGCACACATCCTGGATGAGGGATGATAAAGGAGGGGCTTCTATCCCCATGGTCCCCAGAAATGTTTCCCAAGAGCCTGTCTCCTGCCCGTCACCCGCCCACGTGGGAGAACAAAGCTCTTTCCAGCTGACTGCCGCCCGTGTTTGCTGAGACAAGAGTTGTACATCTCAATTTTTATCACATGAAAATGAAATAAAGAATGCTGGGATAAATCCCGAAGAGACAGTACTGCAGAGAGAGACTCCTCTTTTGCTGTAGAGTCCCCTCGTCCCCTCTGCACCTCCCTGGAGAGCTGTCCCTGTTGAGATGTCAGCACTCTCTCTCTTTGGGGCTTTCAAAGAGGGTGTCGTGGCTCTTACATTTTAAAACACAGGGAGACTTAAATGCGCCACAGTGGCAGAAAAAGCGGCTCCGAATCGAGTTGAGTGTTTGCTGCCAGCTCGTGCTGCTCGCCTCCACAGTCCCGCCTCGACGTAGCTGCCTTGACTAGACAGAAGATGTTTTCCTTCTCAATTAGGAAAAATCCACAGCTTCGCGCCCCACATGGGAGGTGGCAGTGCTGGAATTAGCACCGGGGAGGGGTTGGGAGGAGAGGTAACAGAGGCGACAAATGTCTCCCTCGGTCCTGGATTCAGCTCCAGCCTGGCCTAGACGAACGTGCTGGCTTCCCTTTAGGTCTTTCCTTTCCTCCCTCCCATCCACTGCTTCGCTTCGGGTAATAAACGTGAACTTGAGCCTTGTCCTGCTTTATGCCAGGCCCCTTGGTAGATCTGAGGACACAGAGGAATAAAATCCTGTCCCTGCCCTGGGGGGAACTCGGAGCTAGTCAAAGAGATGATGCAAACGTAGATAAACCCAGACACCAGTTAGGCTCATCCTGTTCCTTAAAATCCAGGTCAGATGGATTCAACCTCCCGTTCAACAGACTGCAGGCTGAAAGCCTCCCAAGATTCTTGCACATGCCTGGAGGGCTTCTCATACGGACCAGTTAGGAGCTCAGACTGTCTCGAGTTCAAATCCCAGCTCTAGCCCATGCTAGCGGGATCCACGTTACTCAGCTGCTTTGTGCCTCCGTTTCCACATCCTTAGAAGTCACACAGCAATAGTACCTACTTCCTAGGGTTGTTGTGAGAATTAAACGAGTTAGTTCAGTGCAATGCTTAGAGCAGAGCCTGGCACATCCTAAGCGCTACGGAAGGTCAGCTCTTTATTCTCATTGTCGTGTCTAGCTTTGAGCTCCTGCTTGCACAGAATTAATTGTTTGTGCACCTTCTCACCCCCCACTGCTGGTGCTGTCAGTTTCACCCTGAGTCCGCCCAGACAGGGACCTCAATCTTTTCTTTTCATGTTCCATTAAACAAAATCAGCCTTACCCCTAAAACAAAGCATGGCTGGGGACACAAAGTCTCTGTGGGTAGTAGACATTTCCAGAGGATGGGGAGAAGAAGGGATTTATAGATTGCAAGAATGCCAGCAACATAAAAGCTCATCTTTGATATTTCCATTCCTAAAAGACCCTCAGCCATTTCCACTACCTGAGTGGCAGGCAGCCTGCTACATTGTATTATTATTTTCCCCTTTGCTCTCTTCCTCTCCCCTACCTGGGAATTCCCACTATTTCCCATGCAGAGCAGTTTAACTATCTCTTTTGCTTCCTTGTCTCCGGTCACATCATACCCTCAGGATGCTACCTTCCCCCAAGTGCCTTATCAAGGTATTTTCTCATACAGAGACATTTGCTTCCCTCAGAGGAATTCTGATGTCAGATGTTATATCAGTTAGGATCCAGCCAGGCAAAGAGACACCTCAGTAAACCTTTAGGACAGAAGGGACTTAATGCAGGGCGTTGGTTACACAGATGAGGGATGGGTAGAGAAACCTAACAGCACCAGTGCAGGATATAGTGAAAGACATTCGTTCCGGTAAAGAGTTGCTGTCCCAGACGCCCAAGAGCTCCCCCAGGCCCTTTATTATGTGCCCCCTATCACCCCACACTAAAGGGTTAATTCTGGGCACAGCAGGGAGCCTCAGGGCTCCCTCCAGGGCATCTTTCTGATTGGTCTGTGCCACTCCCAATGAATGGTTGTTCACTGTTTGGGACTGAACCCCTCTTCTGGATGAATGGAGCCACAGCAGAAAGAGTCTGGAGCAACGTGAAGCTTCTGGGAGATCTGAAGCAAAGGAGGAAAAAATTAGGTGTGGAAACTGGAAGATGGAGCAGAACCCAGTGAGACTGGAGGCAGGCAGGTCTCGAGGCGGCTGTAGTCAATAGTCCTGGGAAAATCCCATGGCTGGACCCCAGCTTGCTTCTCAGTCTCTCTGCTGGATGGTGTATAGCAGCCTCACACCCCGTCCTCTACCGTCAAGGATGAGATCTGGGTGAGACATGGCCCATCTTATTACAGATGGAAAAATGGAGGCCCGGGAGACAGAGCCTTGCCCGTGAACAAGCAGGGACCAGTGCCGGGGCTCCTGCAGCCCTGCCGAGGCTCTCCCCCTCCGCGCCTTCCCCAGACCAGGATAGTAACACCTGTGCAGCAGAGTCAGCAGAAACGGGAGCTGAGAAGAGATGAGGATGCGAAGGTGAGCGTTCCCTTCAGATGCCACTCCGAGGGAGACAGCAGAAACTAATGAGATCTCTGCAGGACACGACAAAGCTGGGGGAGGCCTTTGAAGGACTGCAAAGGGAAGGCACAACTGAGCAGTAAAGGACACAGAGAGCCCCAGTTCCATGATAGGAGGGGTGAGCCGCAATTAGTGGTGGTAAGAGCGTTTACGGGGGTGGGGGGGCGGGGGGAGGCGCAGCCATGCCTCTCTGAAAACAAACCCGACACAAGGGCCTTGCCCTCCACCTGTTGACCTCCGCTCACCTTATAAACGCACGGCCCGTGAGAGCTAAAGGCTGTCACACGGAGGAGGAACACCCAGTCCATCTGGGGTCAGTCGGGGCCAATCTGGTTCTTGTTTAAAAGTGACAGAAATGGACTCCGGGCAAGTTAAGCAGAAGGGCGTTGGCCGGAAGTCTTTGAGGTTCTCTGACTCAAGAGGGGACATGAGAACTGGCCTCAGAAACAGGAGGGGACTAAGGGTGATGGGTGGTCAGGCTGAAAGGAATGTGGTGTTCCGTCTGGCACAGTTTGGGGTGTGCAGCTGGGGTCAGGACTGACCGCCATTGGCCCCTCTGCCGTGGCATCCCTCCGAGGGTCACACGGGAGGGTGAGCAGGGGTCGCACGCCCGTTCCCTGGCTGTGCTGGCTTCAGGAGGAGGAAGAAAACTCATCTTCCAGACCACAAGGCAGTCACCTGGAATTTTCTTTTTGCCAAGTCAGTATTCAACGTGGGAGAGGTGCCCTCACTCTGCTTTCCACCCCCCAAAAATCTGGGTGATATTAGGAAATGGGTCTTGGGAAATCAAAACCCAACAAATACTCACTGTGCCTCTTATTCAGAAGACACCGAGGCCCAGAGGGGGGCGGCACCTGCCCGCCGTCACGTGGTGACCTAGTGCCTCAGCCCTGCTAATGGTCTAATTACATGTCTCCCTTCCAAGGGTGTATGTATCTCAAGTCGGAGGCTTCTGAGGGAGCACAGGGGGTTGCGTGGCCCTGCAGACACCCTGGCACTGGTTCTGGTCCTCTCCTCCCCTCCTCTCCTGGTTTACCTGGAAGAAGTCCTTTCTTCATAGAGACTTGGCGGCCATGGCGGAATCTGCACCTTCCAGTGTGATGTCTTGGGTGGGCTGCGGGTGGTGGCGGCAGGGACACCCCACTGTGGAAACCATGGCCCTGTTGAGGTGGCTGCCCCTATATTGCCTGGAATGAGCAGAGGGGAGAGCTGGGAGGGGAGTGGGGGGCACTGACTGGGTCCTTGGCCCTGCCTGGTTCCCTGGGAACCCCCCTCTATGCCGTGCTCCCTCTCCAGGTCTCAGGGCTTCTCTCCGCCTGCCCTCTCACCCTCCCTCTTCTCCCAGGGACACAGTTTTTCATTAGAGCAGCAGCAATGTCCTCACGGCCAATCCTCTCTCCCGCTCCGCTTCCCTCTGGCAGCTCATCGCTGTACACTCTGTGGCCAGGACATATTTAAACGAGAGAAACTTTAAATTAAAGTTTGGCAGAGTTTAAATGAAAGAAAACACACCCTCACTATGATCAAAGGTAGGAAAAGGGCTTCTGGCTCCTGGTGCAGAACTGTAGGCTTTCCCTCTTCTTGGAGCCAGGGAGAAAATCACGAAGTGTTTTTCTAATTCCTTACATGCTGACACCCTCACCACCCCTGCCTGTCACATGCATGTTAATTGAACAGGAAGCCCCATCCTTTCCAAGGTGGCCAAGTGTTGGCGCAGCTCCCCGAGGACAAGATTCCTCCTCACATGCATTCAGGCGGGGCTTAGGGGATCTGCAGGGTGGGAGGGAGGTGGGGACACTTCCATTTTAGCATTTAAGCCTCTCTTTGCAAAGAGGGACAGTGGGCTTGGAAGGAAGGAAGGAGGCAAGCTCAGCCTCCACCTGTAGGCTCCCAGGGCCTTGAGGAGGTCCTGGGAGGGGAGGGGCAGACCCTCCTGGATAAGGATCTCCTGGGCTGAACCAGTCTCCAGTGGGTCCTCCCTTATGCTCAGCTCTGTCAAGTGTGCCGCTGATGGGCAGTGAAAGAAGACCCTGGTTGTGTGGTTCACTCCATTTCTTCCTCTACCAACCAGCTTACCCTACCCTGGGGTTGGATGGGTTGGAGGACAAAGACATTTATCATTACCATGCTGAGAAACGGAACTTGGCCATGCTGGGAACAAAGCTTCCAGTTCTCCACTATGTTCCTCCCCTGTCCCTCTCCCACTCTCCTAGCCTCCCTCTCCTGGTTTTAGGCTCTTGGAGCACAGAGCTTAGGCTCATCTTGGGTGAGCAACGTTAGAGCATCTGATATGGTGAGACGAGCCTGGGGCTGTCTCTTGCTCAGATGTTGCCTCTCCTGGGAGAGGCGAGGTGATCGGGCAGCCTGGCTCTGAATCAGGCAGTGGGGCCAATGGGGCAACGTCCTGCGTCTTTCCTTGTCTTCTTTCCTGCCGGTGGTGAGACTTAGAGGGCAGGGATTTGGGATGCAAATGTGGCAGAAGGTGGCAAAGATACTGCCGGGCCCGTTCACCGTTGTCAGCCTCAGGCCGGCCTGGGATGCAGAGTGAGCCCCTGAGGTCCTCGTGGTCTACCTGGGGTTTGGGGCTGGGGCCTCAGTGCTTGGGGAAGCCCCTCTGCACCCCCTCTTGTCCAGCCTATGGCAGCAGCAGGCTGCTCGGGGCTCAGAGTTTGTGTCCCTGCAATCTGTCTGAAACATTAGCACTTATTACACGAACACTTACTCTATGCCGGGTTCAGTACTACGAGCTTCAATCTTCTCTCTCTTTTTCTATTGAGATAAAATTCACACAACATTAAATTGTTTTAAAATGTACAGTACAGTGGCATCACCTTTATTCCAAGATATTTCATCACTCCAAAAGGAAACCCCATATCCATTAAGCAGTCACTCCCCAATCCCTCACCTCTACCCCCACCCCAGCCCTTAGCAACCACTCATCTGCTCTGTCTCTGTGGTTTTATCTACTCCAGCTATTTCATAGAAATGAGTCATACAATATATGAGCTTTTGTGTCTGACTTTTTCAGCTCAGCATAATGTGTTCAAGGTTCATTCATATTGTAGCATACATCATACTTCATTCATTTTTATGGCTGAATAATATTCCACTGTATGGATATACCACATTTTATTTATCCATTCATCAGTTGAGGAACATTTGGGGTATTTCTACCTTTTGGCTATTGTGAATAGTGCTGGGTGTGCATGGTTTTTTTTGAACTCCCATTTTCAATTCTTTCTGGGTACATAACTTAGGATGGAATTGTGGGTCATATGGTAATTCTATGTTTAAATTTCTGAGGAACTGCCAAAATGTTTTCCACAGCAGCTACATCATTTTACGTTCCTACCAGTGGTGTGTGAGGATTCAGAGTTCTCTATATCCTTTTCACTTGTTATTTTCCTTTTTTAAAAAAAAAAAATGTCTTGCGCAGGGGGTCAAAAGGGACAAACTTTCAGTTACAAAATAAATAATCCAGGGGATGTAATGTACAGCATGGTAACTATAGTTAATAAAACGGTATTGCACATTTGAAAGTTGCTCAGAGACATCCTAAAAGTCTTCATCACAAGAAAAAGAAATGTCACAACTCTGTGTGGTGACACATATTAACTGATCTTATTGTGGTGATCGTTTCACAATATTTACAATAGCGAATCATTATGTTGTACTTGGGAAACTAACATAATGTTATAGGTCAATTAAACCTCAGTAAAAATTTTAAAAAATTATAGCCATCCCAGAGGTGTGAACGCTGTTGTCTCTTTTCTTCCTTACAGTAACCCCATCGCACAGCTGAGGAACTGGAGACTTGGAGAAGGTAAGTCAACGTGTTCAGGTCACACAGCTTGTAATGACCAAGTCAGGATTTCAACTCAAGTGTGCTGACTGCAACACCAAGGCCCCTGGTCACAGGGCTACAGCATGTCCCCACCTTCGCTGACGGCTGACTCTGCCTTGGTTGTAAGGAGTGCTAGAAAGCCAGAGTTCACAAGCTGAACTTGAGCAAGTGACTTAATGTCCCCAAACCTCCATTTTTTCATCTGTCAAAGGGAAATGATGACACCTGCTCCATCGGGTCCATGAAAACAGTCCATGTGTGGGAAGCGCTGCGTGGCTGAGGGGGATGAGTCATTAGCTGAGGGTCCAGACCGTCATTCCAACACAGCGGAGGCAGAGCTAAGTTAGAGCTTTTGATACATTGCCTCCTAGGCAGACAGACAGACAGTCAGACAGACACATAGGATCTTTTTTTTTTTTTTTTTTTGTGGTACGTGGGCCTCTCACTGTTGTGGCCTCGCCCGTTGCGGAGCACAGGCTCTGGACGCACAGGCTCAGCAGCCATGGCTCACGGGCCCAGCCGCTCCGCAGCATGTGGGATCTTCCCGGACCGGGGCACGAACCCGTGTCCCCTGCATCGGCAGGCGGACTCCCAACCACTGCGCCACCAGGGAAGCCCCACATGGGATCTTTTGAAGGACATTGTTATGATGTGGAGATATGGAAAAGCATTAGCATTAGCATTAGGGTGCAGACACTTTAGCCAAAATTAAATATACATTTATATATTCTTTAATGTTATTTGAACAATAAAAGTAATCCATGTTTATTGTTGGAAACCAGGAAAATACAGAAAATTATAAAGAAGAAAATTAAAATGATGCATGGTCCCAACATCTAGCAATAAATACTATTAACAATATACTGTGTTTCTTCTTAGCTTTTACTCTTTAGGCGAATATGGAGTGTTCAGAGGGCTTCCCAGCTTATGCCTGAGCTGTGTCCAGCTCTGGAATCCAGCCACGCTCCAGCATTTCTGATGAGCTGGTGGCACAGGGCCATCACCATTTCTCCCGGGACTGAAGTGTTTCCTGGAAGAAAACTTACCCTGAGAGAAGACGCAGCTAGGCAGGGCCAGCTCAGCATCTGTGAACGCCAAGCCAGGAAGAGCTGGGTCTGAATACCAGCTCCACTGGTGGTAGGTGGGTGAACTTGGGCCCATTTCCCTGCTTCCTAATCTATAAGGTGGGGGATAATTGTGGTGTCCAAGTCATCAGTTGTGGAGAGAATGAAACAAGATAACAATACATGTAACAAGGTACAAACTTCCGGATATGTTTTCATAGCCGGAAGTCACCAGCTATTTCTCTGGGTAGACAGAGATGGAGCAGAGCTTCCTTGTTTGGGGAAGCTACTCAGAGTCTTCCTCTGAGTGATGCAAATATGAGACCAGTGGGCAAACTTACTGAGAGGTAACAAGACCTTTTTGGGGTGTATGTGGAGGGGTCCATATGCATAATAAAAGAGCTGGGACCCTGGATGCCCAGGTGGTGTTGGCAGTATTCAGACCTGCTGGTGGACAGGTGTCCACTGGGCAGGCAGGACCAGCCTTCAGCTGGGAGGGGCATCCTGTTTCTTTCTCTAGTGGTGTCTGGAAGTAAATTTGACCTCTTTTGACTCCATGAGCACCTAGGACTTTTGAATAATTCAGAAGGGATGGGGACAGAGGCCTTAAGATGGACTCACCAGATCCTATTATTAAGATTGATGGACACTTAAATAATTGGAAACATACTCACAGATGTGTCTGCCTTTGTACCCCCTACCTGCTGAGCTGGCCAGGCTGGTTATAGACACCTTAAGTACTTAGAGTGCTTGGCACATAGAAGGCATGCAATGGACGATAGCTAGTTACAGAGCCTTGGGGCCATATGGGAGAGGTGAGACTGAGCATCTCGTGGGTTCTAACTCCGATTTTTCCCATGGCCCAGCCCCATGGACTTCTGTGTATGTACCTGGGAAGGAGGGAGGGGACTTCAGCAAAAATAGAAAGGACCATTTGACTAAAACCCCCATAAGACCTTGGAGACATAACAGCATTCCATCAGCACTCCACTGAGAGAGAGGAGTTTGGCCCACTTGCTACCCCTCCCTTCTTCTGGGAAACTGCTTCATCCCCTGCTCCAACCCTGTGGTTCAAGTGGGAGCTTCCAATCACAGGATTCAACCTGATAGCCACATGGGCCCAGCCAATTAGGAAACTTCCCTGAGAGTTTTAAATTGGAATTAAGGGAAAAGAGTCAATCTTTCTCTGAAGGCAAAGGCATGAGATACGGTCCTTGAAATTATTGGAGACAACTTCTACCCTGTGGGAGAGCTCAGCCTGAGTAGGAGAGAACAGAGTCCACACATCAAGAGAAGCAGAGGTGGCAAAAATTTGGAGGGCAGTCACAGTCCTGGCTCTGGTCATTTCTGCCATCCAAGTACACCTCTGCTTCCCATGGTTTGGTCATGTGAACCCATAAATTCTTCTTTTCATCTAGCTATTTCAACTTGCAAGTCCCAAGTAGGTTTTGGAACAGATGACTTCAATGCACTGACAGTGGATCTGGATGGAGATGTTGGAAGCCCATGGGAGGTAAAGGTGCCTGCTGAGAGGGGCAGTGTCCATCAAAGGTGGGGGTCCTTGGGGAGTGACAGAGACACCAAGAGAGAAGATGGTGCTAGGGAAACAAGCCACAACTGGCAGAAGCAGCAGAAAGTTGGGGGTGGGTGGAAGTAGGAACGTGTTATATAACTGAACAGACTTGCGACATTTATCACACAATCAATACAGTCTAGTGTTCTTTTTATTTTTACTTGACTTCACACCTTGAGCATCATCCCTTAAAATGAAATATGATTGGAAATGTGATTTTTAATGACCTCATAACATTCCATCATATGACTCTAACATGATTTATTTAACAAATCCCCTAGTGTAGAGGACTGTAAGTAAATTATCTTCATTTTTTTGGTTGGTTTTTATTCTTTTGTTATTGTGTACGACATTGCTAGGAACCTCCTTGCAAATAAATCTTTGTGCACATCTCTAATTATTTCCTTAGGAGAAATTGTTATAAATGGAATTGCTTTATCAAAGGGTATGGACATTTTACAGCCTTTGATCCATATAAATAAATTGCCTTACAGAATGGTTGTGACAATTCTCACTCCCCCCACAGAGCAAAATAGTTTCCTTTCCTCTCAACCTTTGCCAGCTCTAAGTACTGTGATTTTTTAAAAGCTTGGCTAAGATGACAAGCAAAATATATGTTTCATTGTTTTAATTTGAATTTCTTTTATTACTAGCGATGCTGAAAATTTTCAAATATTTATTTGCTCTTTGTAGTTTTCTATCATTTCATATTTATGTCGTTTGCTCATTTTTCTAATGGGGTTTTCAGATTTCCTTATGGATTTGTAAGAGTTCTTCATTTTGCCTGTTTCTTAGTTTCCTACTTTGTTGTTTGATTTTTAATTTTGTTTATGATATTTTGATTTACATAATGGTTTCATTTTTATGTTTTCAGATTTGTCATTCCCTCCCTCTGTGTTTTCTTCTAAAAAACTGTGCTTAGAAATACCTTCCTCACTACAAAATCAGATAAATATTCACCCATATATTCTTCTGGTTCTTCTAAAATTTAGTAGTTTAAAGTTATTTGGCAGTTGAGAATTTATTTTGATGAGGGGGAGATAAGGATCTAACTTTTTTCCCCTCCAAATAGTCAACCAGTTCCCCCAATGTCATGTGTTAACTAATCCATTCTTTTACCCCACATTTGAAAGGGCGCCCACCTGATGACCCACTGCTAGGATCTGTTTCTAGGCTTTTCTGTCAGATTCCTCTTGTTTGTTTGACTATTCCTGGACTAGAGTGCAATTGAATTTGTTTTTTTGGCCTAAAACAAGAGTCCTTGTTTTACAATAGGGAAATTTAATCCAGTTCTATTTGTTGTCAAAATTGATCATGTAATTCTGCATTTTCGTCTTGTTTTTTGCTTTGCTTTTTCTTTTTCCTGCTTTCTTTTGTCTGTCTTGTCCACTGCAATTCTTCTGCTTACAGTAGTGCCTGGCAGAAAGTAGGAATTCAGTAAATGCTTATTAAATTAAGGGATATTAAGTATATTTAGTATCAGATAAATGTGGCCATTTAAATAAGCAAAGAAAAGATAAGCAATGTTGAGTCAACTGGATCACCATCTAGAAAATAAATAAGTGTAGACTCTTACCTCATATCATGCACAAAACCAAACTTCAGATAAATTAAAAACAACCTTTAAAATAAATGAAACAAATATTAGGAAAAAATGTAGGAAGATATGTTTATAACAGTGAGATAGGTGAGATTCTCTTAAGAAAGATACAAACTGCAAGAGCTACAAAAGAAAAGGTTGATTATTCTAGTTACATCAGCATTTAAAGTTCCTGTAAGACAAAAATACCTTATGCCAAACCAAGTAAAGCAGTAGACCGGGAGAAATAGACTGGGGGAAATACATTTAATATCAGGATCTAGAAGCAGGTGTGTTAACTATTGACAATTTGGAGTTAAGATAAGTGTCAACAATATTTTGAGATACTTACAAGAACTGTAATCTGATATGAAAATACCTGATTTTTATGGGTGAAAGGTGCTAATTCTACAATTGTTTGGCCTACCGTATTTGCCTCCTATTGCTGCTGTAACAAATGACCACAAACCTAGTTTTATTTTCTTACTTTATGGAGGTCAGAAGTCCAAACTTAATGTCCGTGGGCTAAAATCTAGGTGTCTGGGGACTGCTTTCCTTTTGGAGGCCCTGGGGGACAGACAATCCATTTCCTTGTCTTTTTCATCTTCTAGGAGCTGCCCACATTCCTTGGCTTGTGGCCCTGCATCACTGGCGTCTTCTTCCCTCGGCACGTCTCCTTCTCTTACTCTACCTCTCCAGCTTCCCTCTTATAAGGATTCTGTGATTACATTGGGCCCACTGGAATAATCCAGGGTAATCTCTCCATCTCAAGACCCTTGATTCAATCACTTCTGCAAAGTCCCTTTTGCCTTGTAAAGTGACACATTCACAGATTCCTGGAATTAAGACCTGGGCATCTTTGGGGACCATTTTTCCTGCTTACCATGCCTACATTTATAACTAAAGAAAATGCTAAATTTCAATTAGAGTTTAGTAAAAATAAAGATGCAACAATTTCTCACTCAAGTTCATAAAAGATCTTCCTGAATTCCTCCCATGAACCCCAGATCTACAGTATTGATATCTATTACAAATTGCCATCCAGAAAGGTAGAGATTAAATTTACGCCCTTTTCAATAGCCTATTAAGGGTATCTGTTTCCCTCAAGTTGTCACCCACACCAGGTTTTATCATGAAAAAAAAAAAGAAAAGAAAGAAAAAGGAAGGAAAATAAGGAAGAAAAAAGGAAGAAAGGAAGAAAATAAATCTCTGCCAAGTTGAAAGGGGAAAAACACATATAAGTGAGAGTTTGGCTCTATCTAGACATTATACTACCTTTTAATCTCAAAATTCGTTTGAAATTTTCACATGATATTTTGGTGCAGAGGTTGTCAAACTTTCTGAAAATGACTCAGTTACAAATATTTTATGCTTTTCAGGCTATCTGATCTCTCTTGCAACTACTCAACCTTATCATTGTAGCCTGGAAGAGCATAGAAATATGGAAACAAATGAGTGTGACAGTGTTGCAATAAAACTTTACTTACAAAAGCAGGCGGAGGACCAGATTCGGCCCACAGGCCATAGCTTGCCAACCCCTATTTTAGAGCAGCCATATATGTAATTTAAAATTTTCTGGTATCCATATTTAAAAAGTAAAAAGAAATAGATAAAATTAATATATTTTATTGGATTCAACATATTCCAAACATTGTCATTTCAACATATAATAAACATAAAAATTATTGAGATACTATACAATATTTCATTTTGTACTATGTATTCAAACACTGGTGTGTGTTTTACACTTTTAACGTATTTCAGTTCAGTCACATTTCAAGTGCTCAGCTGTTGTGTGGATAGTAACCCCTGCAGTGGACAGCATAGTCCTAGAGTGCAAATCTAAGCCTGATTTTGTTTTTTGTTTGCAGGAACCAACTTTCTTTTCTGTAAGCCTACTTTGACGATAATTTTTTTATACTAAAAACCTAAATTTAATGAGGATACATGTAGGCCTTAATTTTTTTTTCAATATTTTTATCTGCCACTTAGTGATTCCTTTCAAACTGTACACTCAGTTTTCTAAGAGAACACATTTCATCTATTATAACTTTGATCATTTCTTTGGTTCTATTTTTGTATGTGTTTTAGAAACACTAATTTTCTGTATATTAGATCTCAGTATTTCCCTTCCTTATGTGTCATTTCTCTTTTAATTTTAAAATCCCTTTCTCCTTTTCTTAAAGTTTGTGCTTCACATCAGTGATTCCATTTTTCTGCCATTTTTTTTGTCTTTATAGGCTTCTAATGAAGACTTAAGTTATGACTTACAATCTTTCCTTAACTAGCCCTCTTTACATCTGCCTGCCTCTTAACCAATTAGCTCCTTTTTCATCTAACACTTTTGTTTTACTTACTTCCCCCCATTTAAAAATTCAATTTATTGAATGTATAAATGAGCATATTCACTTAACCCTCTGTTGAAAACATTTAAATATGATCTGTAAATTGTCTACTGTATTAGTCAGCTACTGCCACAATAATGCTATGTAACAAACCACCCCAAACACCATGATAAATCACAATATGTATTTATTTTCCTGCTCACAAATCTGAAGGTTGAAGGGTGTTTTGCTTAGGCTGTGGGCGTACATACTGACTAAGGTGGCTGTACTCCATATCTCATTCTGGGCCAGTGGCAACCTGGGACATGTTATTTTCGTGATGGAAGTCAAAGCTCCCTGAGAGGCAAGAAGAAACACTGTATGACTCTTAAGGCTGAGACTCAAAACTCACACTCTGTCTCTTCTATCCACATCCCGTTGGCCAGAGCTTGTCATATGGCCAAGGTCAGAATCAGTTGAGTGGAGTGTTATCACTTCATTCTTTTTCACTTGCTTTAAAGAGCCAACTTATAAGACTACAACAATATACTACTATATTCCTATTAGAAAGGCTAAAGTAAAAAAACCTGACAGTACAAGTGCCTATGAGGATGCAGAGAAACTGGGACTCTCCTACATTCCTGTTAGGAATGCAAAATGATACAGCACTTTGGAGACTGCTCAGCAGGTTCTGATAAAGTTAAACATACACCCACCCTATGACCCAGCAATTCTACCCCTAGATATTTACCCAAGAGGAATGAAAACTTACACTAAGTTAAAGAATACAGATTCAAAAGGCGACATACTATTTCATTCCATTTATAAGACACACTGGAAAAGTTAAGACTATAGGGACAGAAAGCAGAGGGTAAATTTAAGAAAATGTTTGAAAACGAAAACTGAGGACTTTCTAAAACCACCTTCTGTTTCCTTTAGTAGATTGTTTTCACAAGAGGCCTCCTTCATTAGTATAGCATGATATGACCACTTTTCTACATTATAACGTATTTCATAGCCTATATTGTTCGATTTTTCTCCTGTCTGGTTTTGAATGAAAAACATTTCTATCTAAATCTAGTGTTTAACCATTATTAGAGAGAGTGCCTCCTCCTTGGTTCTTCTAATTTACCTGGTTGTAATTTTTCTATCTGATTTCAAACAAGGTCAGTCTTCAACACTGATTTTCTTGTCAGTCATGGCTGGGCCTGGCCCAGCTAGCACCTATGCAGGCTCTGCTGACACCAGGAACAATGTCTAAGGGATATCACCTGAGGTGCCAGAGGAGCAGATCCCAGGTTTAAGAGATGACGGGTGGTACACTTAGTGAGGCTGGAAAGAGAACTCCACTGGGGAGAGGGGCCCAGGACAGAGGGAATTCAGGCCTCCAGATGACTAGGCTAGGTGACAACCTAGCCTGAAGAAATTTTAGTGCCTGAGGGGACAGGGCTGAAGGAGTTCAGATAGGGACACCCCATCCCCTGGCCTTGCCCCAGAAAGGAGCCAGGAGTGTGGCAAAGGTGGGGCCAAGGGGGGTGTTATCCAGGCTTGCTAGTTCTTGGGTCCCCACTCTGCCCAATTTCCTCTTTAATTGAAACCCTCCTTGCCCTTCCCCATCAGCCCCAGCATGGGTCCCCAGCAGGCAGAGAATGCATTCATCGTTAGCAGATGTTTGCCTGAGAAGGTTGCGTAACTCTGCATAGATGAGCTCACTAAAGGCAGCTTATGGGCTGGGCTGCTGCTTCTGGCATCCTCCACTGGTTCTTGAAATTATCTCTGGACCATCAGTGACTTCCATCCAACCCATGGTCTGCTCTGGGTGTGCAGGCAGCCTGCTGGTCTCCTTGGGCTGACCTTCGGCCTGGAGGCTGCCACGGGGTAGTGGCAGCATCAGGGCCCAGCCAGGGCAAGAGCAGCGCCTGCTGCCACCCATCCTCTCCCAGATATAGAGCCTCCATCCAGCTGCAGCTGTGACTCCGTTACCCTGCACGCCACTCACTTTCCTGGATCAAGCTTCCAGCTTGGCCTGGCTGGCGTGGGATCTTCTCCTAGGCTCAGCGATCCTCTGTCAACTGTCCAGGAAGTGACTGGTCCTGGGAGGGGAAATGAGGACTGGGGTGGTGGGTCTTGAACCGAGGGAGGGAGGGAGAGTCACCTTTTTCCTTTGGGCCTTGTGTCAGTTGGGTCTGGATTGAGCTGAGCTGGCCTTTGCCTTGTGGAGACAGGAGGAAGCCGGGCAGAAAACATCCATTGAGGGGCCTTATGTGTGTGTATCGAGCCTGTAGATTCAGCCTGTAGGTTACTCTGTGTGGAGCTTCCCTTCCATATCCTTGAACCTTCAGTGGAGCCTCATTAAACATCATGGTCTGTTAATCCCAACACATACACACTACTATATATAAAACAGATAACCAACAACGATCTATCGTATAGCGCAGGGAACTATACTCAGTATTTTGTAATAGCCTGTAAGGGAAAAGAATCTGAAAAAGAGTATGAATATATATATAATAAACTGAATCACTGTGCTGTACACCTGAGACTAACATGACATTGTAAATCAGCTATACTTAAATAAAATAACAAGCAAACAAACAACAAAAAAACCCATCATGGTCTTGTCTCAGACGTGTTGGGGAAATGACAAAAGAGCCTCCTCCCTGTTTGGGACCGAGTGGTGAAGGGGAGGATGGGGACCTGCTTTTGCTGAAGCCTCTGTGTGAGTGTGGCTGGAAAGGAGGTTGGCACCCTCAGCAGGGGTGACAGGAGGTGGTGTTGCCGTTTGTGGAAGGGGATCAGGGGAAGATGATGGGGTGTGTTCCTGAAGAAATATTGGGCAGCACGCTGGGGGCATTTTGGAGGTGGGCCAGGCTCTTGTTAGGGCAGGAGGTGCTGGATTGTCCAAGTTATAGTCATTTAAGAATGCCTGGGAATGTGACCTCCTTTTGCAGCGTCCGGCTGAGGATGTGGGGACATTCCGGCTGCAGAGGCCGCTGTTTGCTGTGTGGAGTTCCAGGGTGGAGGTTGAACATGGGGTGGCTGGAGCATCTCCTTCAGTCTAGGGGTTGGGGGAGGTCTGCGGAGGTTGTGGTCTGAGTGGATCTCAGAAGGCACACCATCAGTGAACATCTTCGTTCAGAAACCTTTGTGCCTTAGTCTATTTCTTTAGGACAAATTCCTAGAAGTGAAATTTCTGTGCCAAAGTGTAAGGGCATCAGTCAAAAGTCTTTTTTGGCTGTAGTAGCTGAAACCCCCTCAAGCTGGCTTATCAAGACTAAACAAGGGTGGGTGGGGGTTTTCTTGACTCACCTGTGATGGAAAAGCCCAGGGGGTAGGGTAGGGTAGACACAGCTTCCATCCTGGTGGGATCGAGGACTCAGTCAGTGTCATCGGGGCTTGTTCTCATGCCCTTCATCTCTAGCTCGACTGTATCTCTGAACAGCCCGTGGATGATCCAAGCTTATATCCTGCCCGCTCAACCACCTGCATTAAAGAATATCTCTCTCCTCTTTGGTCCACACAAAACCTCAGCTGAGACTCATTGGACCAACTGGTGTCCCTGAATCAGGTACCAAGGCTGGGAGATGCAGTGCCTCAATTGGTCAGTCCTGGGTCACACACCTACTCCTGGAAACTGGAGTTGTTACCCACCCAAACCAGTGGGTGGAAAGTGAGAGAAGGGGGCTTCCCAAGGGAAAATGGGGATCCTCTTACCAAATGATGCTGCACAGAAACCCCCATAGAGGGCTTCCCTGGTGGTGCAGTGGTTAAGAATCTGCCTGCCAATGCAGGGGACACGGGTTTGAGCCCTGGTCCGGGAGGATCCCACATGCCATGGAGCAACTAAGCCCATGTGCCACAACTACTGGGCCCGCGTGCCACAACTACTGAAGCCCGTGCGCCTACAGCCCGTGCTCCTCAACAAGAGAAGCCACCGCAATGAGAAGCCTGCGCACTGCGACGAAGAGTAGCCCCCTACTCGCCTCAACTAGAGAAAGCCCGCGCGCAGCAATGAAGACCCAACACAGCCAAAAATAAAAACAAATAAAATAAATAAATTTAAAAAAATACAGAAACCCCCATAGATGTCCATTACTAGCAGGCACCCTGCCAACCCTCTCGATATTTCATCAGATTTTATCTTAAGCACCTACTCACAGGCTGTGGAGAAACTGTTAGAGCAGAGGGTCAAGGAAGGTCAGAAATCCTTGAGAATCGTCTGTCTGCTGCACATGGATTGAAAACCACTGCAGGTCATGAGTGGCTAGGAGCTCTGGGTGAAGAGCGAGTCTCTTGGCTGGGCACCGTTCTAGGCCCAGGAGATTAAGAGCAAACCCCATGATTACTGCCTTCAGAGAGCTTCCATCCTGTGTGGGGACCACACGTGCAGAAATATCAGACGGTCAGAGTCAGCAAGTCACAGGGTGCCCTGAAAGCCAGAGGATGGGGTGGGGACAGAGGGGGATGAGCCTTGGCAGAGAAGGCTGGGCTTTGAGACTTGAAGGATGGCTGGTAAAGACATGAGGGGCCTGGAGCAGGGTGTTCCAGATAAAAGAAGCAGCCCAAGCAAAGGTGTGGAGACCTGGGAGGGGAAAGAGCATTTAGTGACTTCAGGTGGATGTGTGTGGCTGGTGGGTTGATGTGGGGACAGGCTGTGAAGAGGGATGGTGAGAGACAAGGCCAAGATAAAGGAAAACGATGGGGAGCGAGGCCCTGCCAAGGGGCTTGGACTTGATCTCGGGCAACACAAAGCCGGTAGAGAGTTCTGAGCAGGAAAGTGGTTCCCTCAGGCTTGTTGGTCCAAGGTACCTGGGGCAGTGTCTCAGTCTTCTGGGGCTGCCATAACAAACACATAGAATGGGTGGCTCAACAACAGACTTTCATTTCTCACAGTTCTGGAAACTAAGGAGCTCAAGATCAAGGTGCCAGCTGATCCAGTTTCTGATGATAGCCCTCTTCCTCGTTTGTAGGCAGCCACCCTCTCACTGTGTCCTTACATAGCCTTTCCCTGCTGCCTGTGCAAGGTCATCTCCTTATAAAGCCACTAATCCCATCATGAAGGCCCCACCCTCATGACCTTGCCTAACCCTATTCCCTCCCAAAGGCCCCATCTTCAAACACCATCACACTGGGAAGTAGGACTTCAATATATAAATTTTAGGGGGACACAGACATTCAGTCCATAACAGGTGGTTTGAGTAGGCACGGAGGCAGGGGGAGGGACCAGATGACCTGTGGAGGGTGAAGGGTAATACAGACCACCTTCTGTCTTCCTCTCCCTCCTTCCCCCCACCCTTTTCTTCTCTCCTCCCTTTTGTCTCTTTGGAGGATGGGGAGCTGCCTTCCCAGAAACAGAAGTTTATGGGGAAGTTTATCCCTGGCACGAGAGACATCTGCCTCACTCCAGAAAACCCAGGATAAAATAAGTCTAATTAAATCTGTTACTGTTCACAGAGACTAGTTTTGTGGGCAATTGACCTGTTTTGTTTATTATGTAAACCATCATGAAACTCAAGCTCCATATTATTTATGCTAATGGAGGGAATAGGTAAGAAATCCCACGTAAGGTTGCTGGCAGACCAGATGGTGCCGGTGGCACGTGATGGCTTGTGCTGGAGGATCCCATGCCAGACATCACTCTCAACCCCAGGAGAAGGGTTGGGGGGTGCTGGGAGGGGTAGCATTGAGTCTTGGGGGCAGCCTCTTTCTCAGCAAATTGCAGAGTGTTAATGAGAAGAGGAGGGCTTTCTGGGTCACCTCCCTCATCCATCTTCTTATCCCTCTCGGAGGAAACTCCAATCTGTATTATGTCCCTTGGGGAGATTGGAATAAAAATAGATGGTGTCCCTCCTGTGTGCTACATCCTACGTGATCGCATTGGATTTCCACAACAATCACGAGAAGTAGGTCTCATTTATCCCATTTTATAGGTGAGAAAACTGAAGCTGATGTTTGACCCTGGGTGTGTTTGACTTGTAAGACTCAGGTTATTTCCAGGGTGCCATGGCCTTGGCTAATACAGGTCCAGGAAGGAAGGAGAGACATGAGCTGAGAGAGGGGAGTGAGGAAGGGAGGAGGAGAGAGGGAAGGGGAGGAGAGGGGAGGTCAGCAAGGGGAGGATGGGACGGGGACATTGGAAGAGGGGACAGGGAGGAGGGGAGGAGAGCAAAGGAAGGCGGGAAGAGTAGAGGGGAAGGGGAGGAGAAGGGAGAAGGGGCAAAAGGAGAGAAACAGAGGCAGAGGGTATTTCTCTCTCCTCCTGAGAGCAACCTAGCCCTAGATCTGGAGGGGAGGGGAGAGTTAGACAGTGATGTGAGGGCAGCAGCAGGGGCAGCCCATGAACAAGTGCGAACTGTTTCTAGTTATGGGGGCAGCGGCCTCTTAGAGAAACTGAAAAGCAGGGAGCTTTATTTACAGCTGAAAGCTGAGAGCATCGTCTCTTCAAAGAAAGGAAGAAAGGAACACAATTCAGGAGGCAATGGGGAGGGTCTGAGTTTACAGGAGACTTGCAAGTAGGTGGAGTCGGCTACCAGTCTGCAGCCGCTCTTCCCCAGCAGCTCTGCCCCCCGCAGGTGACACCAGGCAGACACATCGCTTTCTTCTGCATGCCAGGTACGAATTCTGGTTTTTATTGCGTCTTGGCCAAAGTGGTCAAAAGAGAGGAATTAAGTGGTTGGGTTTATTTTCAAAACAGATAAGGCACATTAGAGAAATGTAGAGAGAAATGCAATTAGATAGCAAAGGCAAGGGGGCTACTGGGTGGCAGTGGCAAAGAGTTTGGACTTGCTGTGGGAACTTGGACAAGTTACTTAGCATCCATGAACCTTGGTTTTCTCAGGGGATAGCAATGCCCACCTCCAGTGCTGTTGATGAGGACTGAACAGGGCAAGGCATGTATCAGCCTAGAGCCTGGCACAGGGGAGGTGCTTGCTGAGCTCGGGCTCCCCGGGAGGCACACTCTGAGATGGGATGTTGTGTGCAGGAAGTTTTTTGGGAGGAGTGGGGGAGGGAAGGATGCTGGTTTGGGCAGAGGAAGGGGTTGAATGGTGATGCAGTTGCAACAGGGCCTTAGCTCATGGGGGAGCCCTGGAGCTGGAATGGACCTACAGTACTGTGACCAACTGACCCAGTTTGCTTGGGATCTAGAGGGTTCCCAGGATGCAGGATTCTCAATGTTAAAACTGGAAAATCCCAGGCAAAATGGGACATATTGGTCATCCTATCCTGCAGAGTAGTCCTATCTATGGCACAGAGGCTGGACTTTTGTATCTCATTGGATGTGGGTTGCCTCCAAGGAGAGGGCTTTGAGGCCAATTCCTGGAGAGGGACTCAGCTGTGAGCCGTCAGTTGCCAGCACTCCAGGCAGTGGAGGAATGAGTGTCTTGTTTTTGACGGTGGAATCTGGGCAGCACACCACAGTGTCCACTACAGTGTCTTGGTAAATGTGCATTCCCTGCTCACTGCCCATGATACAGATCAGGGTAATTATAAAAAGATTTCCTAAGGTATCACAACTGGGGGTTAGCTGCTGCCATCTTTTAGGAGCTCAGAGAGGTCTCTAAACCCTCATCTCGGCTGGTTCAAAAGGTAAAATCTGTACCTTTCAGATTCTGCACCCTCAGGCCCCAGGAGGTCCGTATTACCTGGACAGCCTCTTGGAATGTCAGCTTGGGGCAGTACAACCATCAGATTCTTCAGCAGGAGAATTATCCCTATTTACCAACGAAGAAGCTGAAGCCCCGAGAGGTTAAGAACTTGATAATGGTCACACAGCTGAGAGGTAGTAAGGCTGAGATACAAACCCAGGCAGTTTGCTTCTGGAACCTGTGCTCTCACCTGCTGTGCAAATGGCGCCACTAGATCGAGATGGCCAAGTGAATCCAAACTTACTGTGTGTTCCTGCTGGCAGCTCTGTCCCTGCATACTTTAATAAGAATAACGATACTAAAAATAATAATCGGTGCAATTTGCCAGATCCTAATGCTGGGTCAGACACCATGTTAACTGCTTTAACCTTATCATGACTTCAACTATTTTCACACACCTATGAAGCAGTCATTTTATTACCCTCACTTTATAGATGTTTCTTACTTACCCTAGGTCCCAAAACTTACAGGACAGTTCAGGTTACTTACTTCTGGGTGAAAGCCTCTCGCAGTTAGTGGCTTGAAACAATCACTGTTTTCTTACATCTCACCATTTTGTGGGTGAGGCATTCAGGCAGGGCTTGGCTGGGTGGTTCTTCTGCTCCACGTGGCACTGACTGGGGCCCCTCAGTGGTACTGAGCTGATTGCTGGACTGGTCCGGAGGGTCCATGTTGGCTTTTCTCATGTGCCTGGTGCCTTAGTGGGCCCAGCCGGACCCCTTGTCTCTGCCCCTGTAGTCTCAGGGCCTCCTTGTGTGTTCTTTCCAAGATGGGCAGTTAGACTTCTTACGAGGCAGCTCAGGACTCCAAGAGCAATTGTTCCAGGAGGGAGGACGTGAAACCTGCCAAAGCCCTGGCCTGGAAACTTCCGATGTGTTCTATTGATCAGATCCATCACAGGGCTCACCCAGATACAAGGGGAGGAACTTACAAACACCCCAGTGGAGGCACGTCAGAGAACTGACTGCCATCTAAATCTATCGCAGGGAGTGAGCGGTCCATCTCCAAAGCCCTGGTGTTTAACTGGCTCCCACGTGCCTCTCCGCCTTCCTTTACGTGCTTCTCTTTTCCCTGTGATTACCTCACTTCAGAACAAACCGCAACCAGCAAACCGCTCCTTGGCCTCCGCCCTCCAAGAGTGGTCACCAGCATAGAGTTTCTTGGCCGTCTGAGCCCATCTCCCTAACAGCCTCCGCCCTTTTTCTCCCCCTTTTGGCCCGCCTTCCAGGCTGGCACTGTAGGCCTCCAGCCTGCATGGCAGCTCTGTCCTGAGTGGGCATGTGAGCCTTGGCAGAGGTCTGGACAGACCCATGGGGCAGCACTGTGGGTCAGAGGAGAAACGTGCAAATAAGGGCTGCAGCCCTGTGGGTATGGTGGGAGTGGAGGGGTCAATGCTGATGCTGGTCTTGGGAAACTCAGCTCTGTCAGGTCATTGTCATCCCCCTGTGGTAAATTTTCCAGGGCTCTTGTTGCCCTCAGGCTAAAGTCCTGCTTGATCTGATCCTGCCTACATTGCAGCCTTGTCCCTCAGCACTCTCCACCTGTGCTTTCCTCTCTGGCCATACTTCCCTTTATCTGGGAGGATATAGGAGCTGGAGCTACTGTAGCCATCTTGAAATTGCTAGAGGCGTGGGAAGGGAGCTACCAGTGAGAAAGTGGAACTAGAGAGAGATATATGTACAGAAAGATGGGGAGAGAGTGAGAGAGAGAGAGAGAGAGAGAGAGAGAGAGAGAGAGAGAGAGAAGATATACCCTGGAGAATTGTTTGAGACTTGGATCAAACCATACCTGAAGCTTTATCAGACTTACCCAACTCTTCAGACATGTGAACCAATGTACTCTCTATATGTGGAAGCCAGTTTTGGTTGGCATTTCTGTCATTTGAAACAAAAGAACCCCAGTGATGGTGGGTTTGCTGAGACAGCCTGGATATTCAGCCCTGGGCAATGGTAAGAGCATAGAGCTCCTGGCTGGAAGGCCCGAACTCTTCACTGCATAAACGGGGAAACTGAGGTCCAGAGGCAAGGTCACACGTGCAAGGAGTGAGGTCTCTGGACTTCAGTCCAGTGGTCCTTCTACCACTGGAGATGCCTCAACAGGGAGGAAATTCCAGACCTGGACCTGCCTCCTGAGGCCCCCACTGGTCAGCACAGGAGGCTGGAGGGTCACAGGCTGAGGTCTGACTAAGCAGGGTGGACACCACACTCTCCTGGTTAGCTCACTGTGTTCCATCCGTACTGGCCTGCTCTGATTCTAGAATGTGCCAGTATTTTCGCATGAGGGCCTTTGCATATTCTGTTCCATCTGCGTGGTAAGCTTTTTCTACCCTCTTTCTCTTTGCTTTGCTATCCCTTTCTTATTTGTCAGGCCTCAGCTTAAATATCACTTTTCTCAGGGAAGTCTATTCTTATCTGCCTTCAGTAGTTCAACAAATATTTATTTAGTCCCTAATAGATGTCAGCTACTTTTTTAGAGGCCAGTGGTGAAGGAGACCAATTGGAGTTTATATTACCCCTGAAGTGGAGGTGGGTGGAACACACACACACACACACACACAGATACACAGACATACACACACAGATACACAGACATACATACACAGGTACACAGACATACACACATACAGACACACACAGACACATACAGACAAATACGGACTCACACACAGAATATGCACATAGACACACAGACACATACACACACACACACACACACACACACACACACACAAACTATGGAAGGAAATGAAACAGTACAGGTGATGGATGCCTGGGGAAGGGGATGAGGAATTTCAGGTTATCTGGTCAGAAGGTGATTCTCTGGAGGTTACATATGAGCACAAGCTTGAACCAAATGAAGGGATGAGCCACTGGGATCTAAAGGTGGAGAGTTCCAGGTGAAAGAAGCAGCAGGCCTGGGTCGGGGGGAGTTGGCTGGAACGTGAGGAACTCAGGGGGTGGAGAGCAGTGAGGGGCGGAGTGGCAGGGGGAGAGCTTCCAGAGATGCAGGTCAGGGAGGGCCTTTTAGGTCCCAGTAGGGACTTGGGCTTTTATTCAGTTTTGCAGTGAGAAACCACTGAGCGCCTTTTAATGGGGGTGATCTGATAATCTGATCCCCATTTTGCAGGCCCCCTCTGGCTGCTGTGTGGTGGCAGAGCATGGAAGCAGGGAGGCAGGCAGGGGCCAGGCCAATGGTCTGGCAGACGTGGTGGTTTTGGGGACAGCAGCTGTCACGGTGGAGTCAGGGATTGGATTCTGCAGGACATGGTTTCAAGGTAGAGTCCACAAGATTTGCCCATGAGGTGGATACAGGGTGTGAAAGAAAGCAGGTAGCAGTTCTGGCCTGAGCAACTGGGTAATGTGTATTGGGACATGGAAGACTTGCGGAGATGGGTTTGGGGGCAAGCCCAAAAGATCAGGGATGGGGTTAGGGCTGGACACACACGTTTGGGCGCCCTCAGTTTACAGACGGCATGTAGGGACATGACCTTGGGTGAGATCATCGAGGGAGAGAGGGTGGAGAGAGAAGAAGAGAGGTCCAAGGCTGGAGCCCTGGGGCCCACCAGCATTTGGAGGTCAGGACTAGTAGGGGCTTGCATTATTATACTGTTTCTAGAGCTGTCATAACGAAAGTACCACAAGCTGCCTAAAACCACACAACACGCCCTCACAGTTCTAGAGGGCACAAATCTGAAATCAAGGTGTCTGCAGGGCCGTGTGCCTATCAGTGGATTTTGGGGTGAATCCTTCCTTGCCTCTTCCAGCTTCTGGGGCCCCAGGTATTCCTCGGCTTGTGGCTGCATCGCTCCAATCTCTGCTTTCATCTTCATACGGCTGCCTCTTCTCTTCTGTCCCATCTAAGGACACATGTCATTGGATTTAGGGCCCACTGGATAATTCGGGATTATTTCATTTTGAGATTGTTAACTTAATTACATCTATAAAGATACTTTTTCCAAATAAGATCCCATTCACAGGTTCTAGAATGTGGGTACATTGTTTTTGGGGCCACCATTCAACCCATTACAGGGGTACAGGCACAGAGATGGGGTTTGTCAGATGGGTGGAGGCCAGGTGAGAGTGATGTCCCAGAAGCAAGCAGAGAAGACGATTTGGGGGAAGGGGGCAGTGGTTGACCAGGTTCAATGCTGCAGAGAGGTCAAGATGAGGCCCAAGAACTGACCATTAGACTTGGCCCCATGGAGGTCAGCCAGGGCCCTGATACGTGCTCGCAAATCAGCCCTCACTGTTCCTTCTTTCCAGGCCTGGAGCTATAGAGTTATTTGTAAATACCTGCCTTCCCAGACTGAGACCCCCAAAGGGCAGGAATCTGTCTTGATTCCCAGGGCCTAGTGAGAGAGTTCTGTACTCATTTTTAATAGATTCCCAAGGTGGAGGCCAGAGCCCTTCTGGGAGGGACAGCGGGGCTGACACCCCAAGGGAGAGCTGAACCCAAGAAGCCAGGCCACCATTTTGTACAATATCTGCCTATTTCCAACTCACCATCTGACCAATGGGACCTGCTCCCAGGGAGCTGAGAGTCAAGGGTGGCAGATTCTAAGGAATAGTCAAGGGGTATCTGGGGCTTCCCAGAGACGCAGACAATGGCTTTCCAAACTCCCCTGGGGTGAGGCTGGGGCTGCTAAGGTATGAGCAGAGATGGCATCTACCTGCTCACCTTGCCTCTCCAGGTGAGGGTAGAGAAACTCACAGGCTCACTGGGACCCAGGGCAGGGGTGCACCCCTGAGGCACAAGGAGTGGCTGCGGGGAGCTTGGAGAGCTCTGCAGAGCAAGTTCCTGGCCAGCTTGGGGCTGGGGGCTGGGGGGTTATGGGTGCTCTGGCCTCTTCCTCTTTCTGGATGGAAATTCACCCTCAAATCCTTCCCTTGCACCTAGGGAGTGCCGCCCACCCTCTTCGGCCAAGGTGCTAAATGCTAATCCTGGTCTGGGCCTGGATAAGCTGCTGTTTAAATAGTCAGAGATTAGTTTTCAAATTGACAAATAAAGCCCATCTGGAGCGCTTGGAGCCGGGCCCCTCGAGGGTCTGGCCGAGCAAACTCAGTTTAATTAGCCCCGGTGCTCAGCCTGCGGGGGGCGGGGAAATATGGGGTGGGGTGGTAGCGTCTCCTGGCTCAGCTGCTGGCCACTCTGAGGCAGCTGGGCTAGCCCCCATCTGTCTGTCCACCCCAGCCCTTCTCCCCAACATGCTGAACCCTCGAGAACTAAAGGGCAGCTATGGGGTGGAGAGAATTCACTCTGTCGCTCCCCGCAAAAAGGACAGACCGGAACCTCCTGCTTCTCCCCACTTCTTCTGGGGCTCCAGCTGCAGGGAACCACCTGAGGCCCCTTCACATGCCTCCTGGCTTCACCTGTGCCCGTGCCTGTGTGCACCGCTCCGTCCATTTATTCACTTATTCACGCTCCCATCGAGCCATGACCGAGCACCTACTGTTTGTTGGCCGCTGTTCTGGGCACAGAAGAGGTGAAGGCTCTACCGCCTGGAGTTTTAGCCTGGAGGTGGGCAGCAGATATTGGTCAAATAATCACACAGGGCTTCCCTGGTGGCGCAGTGGTTGAGAGTCCGCCTGCCGATGCAGGGGACACGGGTTCGTGCCCCGGTCCGGGAAGATCCCACATGCCGTGGAGTGGCTGGGCCCGTGAGCCATGGCCGCTGGGCCTGCGTGTCCAGAGCCTGTGCTCCGCAACGGGAGAGGCCACAACAGTGAGAGGCCCGCGTACTGCAAAAAAAAAAAAAAAGAAAGAAAAAAAAATCACACAGAAGAATATTTCATCCTAGGCTATGGGATGTGCCCAGAGAGAAGAGGGTGAGGCCCTGATGTGGTTGGCGGGCTGAAGGGCCCAGAGTGGTCCGGAGGCTCCTGAGGAAATGGCATCTGAGCTGACATTTGAAGGGTGAGGGGGTGTCCACCAGGTGAGGGGCAATGAGTTTGAGTGTGTGTGTGTGTGTGTGTGTGTGTGAGATTTCCAAGCAGAGGGAACACTGAGCACCGAGGAGGACAGTGCATCTGAAAGAAGGCCCTGTGTCTAGGGATGGGGAGGGGCGTCAGGCCAACAGGAGGCTGGGGCAGGAGGCAGGGCAGCCATTTCAGTCTTGGATCACAGAACAGCAGGAAGCCCTCGGGCTTCAGGCAGGCTGTGTGATCAGTTCGCATGTTAAGAAGGCAGAACACTCTATGACATAAATCACAGCAAGATCCTTTCTGACCCACCTCCTAGGGAAATGGAAATAAAAACAAAAACAAACAAATGGGACCTAATGAAACTTCAAAGCTTTTGCACAGCAAAGGAAACCATAAACAAGACCAAAAGACAACCCTCAGAATGGGAGAAAATATTTGCAAATGAAGCAACTGACAAAGGATTAATTTCCAAAATTTATAAGCAGCTCATGCAGCTCAATAACAAAAAAAAACAAACAACCCAATCCAAAAATGGGCAGAAGACCTAACTAGACATTTCTCCTAAGAAGATATACAGATTGCCAACAAACACATGAAAGGATGCTCAACATCATTAATCATTAGAGAAATGCAAATCAAAACTACAATGAGATATCATTCACACCAGTCAGAATGGCCATCATCAAAAAATCTAGAAACAATAAATGCTGGAGGGGGTGTGGAGAAAAGGGAACCCTCTTGCACTGTTGGTGGGAATGTAAATTGATACAGCCACTATGGAGAACAGTATGGAGGTTCCTTAAAAAACTAAAAATAGAACTACCATACGACCCAGCAATCCCACTACTGGGCATATACCCTGAGAAAACCATAATTTAAAAAGAGTCATGTACCAAAATGTTCATTGCAGCTCTATTTACAATAGCCCGGAGATGGAAACAACCTAAGTGTCCATCGACAGATGAATGGATAAAGAAGATGTGGCACATATATACAATGGAATATTACTCAGCCATAAAAAGAAACGAAATTGAGATATTTGTAGTGAGGTGGATGGATCTAGAGTCTGTCATACAGAGTGAAGTAAGTCAGAAAGAGAAAAACAAATACCGTATGCTAACACATATATATGGAATCTAAGAAAACAAAAAAAAAAGGTCATGAAGAACCTAGGGGTAAGATGGGAATAAAGACACAGACCTACTAGAGAATGGACTTGAGGACATGGGGAGGGGGAAGGGTAAGCTGTGACAAAGTGAGAGAGTGGCATGGACATATATACACTATCAAACGTAAAATAGATAGTTGGTGGGAAGCAGCCGCGTAGCACAGGGAGATCAGCTCGGTGCTTTGTGACCGCCTGGAGGGGTGGGATAGGGAGGGTGGGAGGGAGGGAGACGCAAGAGGGAAGAGATATGGGAACATGTGTATATGTATAACTGATTCACTTTGTTATAAAGCAGAAACTAACCCACCATTGTAAAGCAATTATACTCCAATAAAGATGTTAAAAAAAAAAAAAAGAAGGAACTCATTCAGGGCCAGCTTGGGGCTCCCCCCCTCCCTCCTCACTCACCACCGCTGCTGCCTGTTCCTACATCTAAGGTTCGCCTTACACTTGGTCCGTCTTCTCAGGGCCACCCGTTGGGCTATATAAATGTGTTGAATGAATGAACGAATGAACAAATGAATGAATGAATGAAGCCTTGGCCCTCCCCAGCCTCCTCCTTTGGTCTTTAGAAGGGACCCTCTTTAACTCTCGGGCACCCTCTTCTCTGTGGCCTGTATTTACACAGGCTGGAGCTCTCCTGCCTCCCTGTGCCTAGATCAGAGATCCCAGACCTGGTGGTCCTTTGCGGGGAGAGTCTAGGGAATCCACAGACACGGCTCAGATTCCAATGACTGAAATTCTGTCAGGGGAACTGGGATTTTGCCCCGAGTCATAATTCAGGCACTTTTCATTATAGTAGCTTAGAAATGTTAAATACAATAAGCTGCAATTCTCCAAAAGACACTGGAAAATCCTAGCCATGCCAAGGAAACAAGGAAACCCAGGTGGACCAGGGCATGAAGAGCCTGCCGTGAGTTTTCTCATTAATGATCATTTACTCCTCATTCATTTGTTTCTTTCTCCTTCAGGAGTCACAGGGAGATAAGGAGGACCTTGATGTTTAAAAAATAATTAAAAGGCAGAAAACGCTAAAGTAGGGGAAATTGTACCCATTCGTTTCAGTTTTTTCTTCTGCAGATTTGGAAAAGACAGACACTGTCAGGGCAGTTCTGGCGAGAACCAGGCAGCACTCTCAGGTGTTTGCAAAGGGTGGATGGGGCCTGGGGGCCATCGAGGTGGTGGCAGGGAGCTGTTGCCACTCCTGGGCCCCCAGAGGCCGGCGGGGGGTAGTTTCCAGGTTGCAGAGAGGTTGGTTAACTCCGCAGGGGATGCAAACAGTAGCCAGAGTCTAGATCGGGCTTGGTCCCCCTATTGATATCCTGAACTAGGACCCGGGCTCTGTGTGACAGGAGGACTGGAACCTCGGGGACACACTGGGTTGCTTTGTCCTTGAAGCCCCTAATTTTTCTCCTCCTGAGTTTGCTTCAAGTCCCAGAGGGCAGGAAGGTGGTTGGGGCTTGTTGGAAGCATGTCGTCCATGAGAATCACGTCTGAAAACAGTCCCAGGCAGCAGCGGTGGTGAGTGAGGAGAGGGGGGGAGCCCCAAGCTGGCCCTGAATGAGCTCCTTCTTTTTTTTTTTTTTTTTTAACATCTTTATTGGAGTATAATTGCTTTACAATGGTGTGTTAGTTTCTGCTGTATAACAAAGTGAATCAGTTATACATATACATATGTTCCCATATCTCTTGCGTCTCCCTCCCTCCCACCCTCCCTATCCCACTCCTCTAGGTGGTCACAAACCACCGAGCTGATCTCCTGGGATGCCCACTGGGCCTGGATGCACACACACCCAGTTGATCAGGGCTCTGCTGTCCTTCAGGACACAGAGGGGAGGTGGCCTATGAGCCGGAAACGTGGCAGTTGGTACAACAAAAGCAGGGCCGGGCTGGGCAGAAGCCAGGCCTCCCTGCTGGGTTTGCTTTCTGCCTGGAGATTACCCATTACCTCCCGTCAGCGCCTGATAAACCGTTATCATGGAGCTGTCTGCCGCAGGCTGTGGCGTCAGTGTGAAATCCATTACTGTCCATCAAGCCCTGTGGCTAATGGCGGATCCGCACCAGGCGGGGCTTAGACAGATCCGTTATCTGTCTATTACTTCAGCAATCACACCTCAGAATGGAATCTTGGATGGGAAATGACAAGAAGTTCCAGGATGTGTCATGCTGATGGGCAGCTGGTGGGTGGAGTGTGGCAGGGAGGTGGCCCTAGGGATCAGCCCTGTTGCCAGCCCCTGAGCTGGAGGGAGGACCTTCACTTGTGGCCTGGGAGCAGGTTGCAAGTACAGAGTCAGCAAACCTGGTGGCAGATAGAAGGACGGATAGCCGGATGGCCTGATGGGTGGAGCCTGTGCCTCCTTTGGTTGTGATGGGCCCCTCTTCCTGGGCCGAGTGTCATCCTCGTCCAAGCTTAGGGATCCACAGCTATAGCAGCTGGTGTGAGTGTGGGCACTGGGGTCAGACAGATCTGGTTTGAAGGCCAGCTCCACACTTTCCTAACAGCATGGCCTCAGACAACTGATTTAAATGCTCTCTGCCTCTATCTCCTCATCTGTAAAATGGGGCTAATACTAGAATCATAACAGTTGGCTGCTGTTCTGTGATGCTGAGTGACCACACCACAATCCCCCATCTTGTCCTCTCTGTTTATGCCAGCCAGCGATGGCGAGGGCATATACTCATTAAGTGCGCTGGCTGCGGAACCAGCCCAGGTTTAAATCCTGACACTGAGGCACGCTGCACACTGACCACGGGCCAGGCGCTTTGTCCCTCCACGCCTCCCATGCCCTATCTGTGAAGTAAGGCTCATGGTAAGTGCCTTGAGTGCCACAGAGGGGATTCCACGAGACACCATCACCTCTCCTACTTCACTGCCTTTCTCTCCTCCTACTCTGCTCCAGCCCTACTGGCCTCCTCACTGTTCCTCAAGCATGTCAAGTTCACACCTGTCTCAGGGCATTTGCACTGGCCGTTCCCTCTGCCTGGAATGCCCTTCCCCAGCTCTGCTTCAGCTGATGCAGATCTTCACCCCACGTCACCATCTCTGTGAGGCCTTTCCCAGCCCCCTGATCTAACATGATAAACTCCCCATCCTGCCTCCCTGTTTGCTTTCCTCCCAGCACCTGCTGCCACCTGACAGTTTATATTGGTAGGTGCCGATGGTCTCACTCATTCCCTCTAGAATGCATGCTCCCTGAGAACAGGGAATTTTGTCTCTTTGGTTTGCTGCTGTTTCCCAGCATCCAGGACAGCACCTGGTTCATGGTAGGTGTTCACTAAATATAAATATTAATATGAAGGAATAAATGATGGATATAAACACACAGCACACAGGGAGCTATTGGAACTGCCAGCTTCTTGGTGACCCCTCTTTGTTCTCATATTGCCCAAATTTGATGTCATCTCCTCCCTCCTCCCTGTCCCCTGTCCAGGCCGCCAGCATCTCTCTCATCTGGGCTCCTCCAGAATCTTCCTACTTCCCACTTTGCTTCCTCTTCTTGCCCCTACAGTCCCTTGTCTACAGAGCAGTTGAAGTAGATTTCTTAAAATGTGAATCAAGGTGTATTTTCCCCCTGATTAAAAGCCTCCAGTAGATTCTCATTGTAACTAGAATAGATTCCAACCCCTTCTAGGCCCTTCAAGCTCAAGCCCCGGCAACATTTCAAGTCCTCTCCTTCCTGTTCCGCCTCACACAGCCCTCCCACCGCACCAAGCCTTCCTCTGCCCCTCTAATCCACTGGCTGTCCCCCACTCAGGGATGCTCTCCTGCCTGTGTCTTCTGCCTGGAATGCTCTCCCCCTAGATCCCTGCATGGCTGGCCCTTTCCCATCCCTGGGTTTCTGTGTAGGATGACTTTTCCTGGGCACTCAGTTCAATCACTTTCTTATTTTCTTTATGGAGTTATCACTAACTGGAATTGTTTTACTTATTTGCTTTTTAAAATTGTCTCTCCCCCACCAAAATGTAATTCCTTCAAGGGGAGTGGCCAATTTATCTAGTTCATAGCTAGAACCCCAGTGCTCAAGAAATATTGGGTTATTGAAAGAAAGAATGAATGAAAGGAAAGAAGGAAGGAAGGAAGGAAGAAAAAGGAAAGGAGGGAGGGAAGAAGAGAAGGGAAGAAGGATGGGAGGAAGATCTCATGACGACTTTGGCATATGACCCACCCCAAGTCCTGTCATGTGAAACTGAATAAAAGAAACCTCATTCGAGATGGAGCCAGGAGGCCAGAAGGGGGAGCTCCCACGCACTACCACTCCAGTCAGAGACCCCAACAGGAAGAGATCTACCTTGCATTCCCAGCAGGAAGTGTCTCTACCTAACCACCCCAGCAGGAGGAAGAAAGATTTCTCCTCACCCAGCAACAAGCCCAGCCAATGGGAACCATTGCAAGTCAGCCAATGGGAAGCCATCACCATCCTGAATTCTCACTTCCTCCAATGGACTTTCGTTCAAACACCCATCCCAACATTCTTGTTCTGTCTATAACGTAACGTTCCTCTCCTTTGTTTGCTGAACTTGCCTGTAGTTTTCGCTATAGCATGCTTGTCCCTAATTGCAGTTCTCTGCTATATCCAAATAAACCCATTTTGCTGGTAAAGTACTTGACTGTTTTCAACTGCCACCATCCTGGGGGGCTCAGCGGCCATGTGGTCAGGCTGTCCAGTACCATGGCCTCTCTGTCATACCTTACACCTTCTTGTCGCTTAAGTCATATGCAGCTTTGCAATCTTAACTGCTCTCTCCCTCTGTCTCTCTACAACCTCTCATCCTTTCAGTGTCCTTTTAAGTTACTGGTGGAAGTAATTAGTTGTGTGATTCCAGGAAAGCCACGGAATCCCTCTGCGCCTCCGTTCCTCTCCTCTAACGTGGGTTTACCGACCCTACCTGGCAGGGCTGCTGCGAGCACTGTGTGTGGATGCACGTCAAGTGCTTAGCCCTGTGCCCCGTACTTAGTAGGTCTCCTACATGTTGGCTCTCAATTCTGCTTCCTCCTCGTTTCCCCTTTCCCCCATCCCTCTCTGGCCCCTCTTTTTTTCTGCTCAGCCTGAGACCAGGTAGAGAGCCACCTGCCCCGCCTACCTGTGCCTTTACCCCTTTCCAGTGTCCCACCTGCTTGGTAGGGTCCAGGCTTGCATGGATTCCTCCCCTCTTCTTTTCCACCCCTTTCACCCAGAAGCTCTGCCTCCTGGATTAGACCACATGCCACGGCCCATGGCACCCTGCTGATTCGTGGTCCCAGATCTCCTTGGGGCTTCAGGGGTCAATTCCGATTCCCAGTCTCCTCACTATGTCCCGTGGACCTTGCCCTGCACCTGCCCCTCACTCCATTCAGTCCAGCTCTCTGTCTGCTGGACTAGTTAACTGTTGGGTGAGCATTAGTTCATCTTCCTGTGTCTGTCCCAGCCCGGAACCCCCTCCCCAAACTCACCCTCCCCGTCCCGCCCCCATGGGTGAGGGGAGGCCCCTCCCTCTCAGCACTCCTCTTGTCTTCAGGGCTCTGCCCAGCTCTTCCTCTCATCTCTCCCTGTGACTTTAGCGGCCCCCCCCCAAATGCTGTTGACCCCCACTCACCTGTCGTCAGCTCCAGCAAAACCACATTGTTGGTGGTGGCTTTGCACAGTGATCCCTCCCTCCACATGTTTGCTCACCGTGTTCCCACCCCTGCAGCCCTTCACCTGCTTCTATATGTGCCTCATGCATTGGCTCAGGCATCACCTCCTCTGCAGCAGGGCTGGGCCCTTCTCTGTGTCCCAGCTCCCTGTCCTGGGCCACCCCATCCAGCCTAAACTGTGTAGTCCTTGCCTCCTTCCTCCTCTGTATCTGCCACTAGATTCACCTCCAAAACATACTTCCACTCCCCCCTTAACATTCTCACACATGCACACATGGACCCCCTTCCATATACTCTCTGTCTGTGTCTCTGTCTCTGTCTCTCTCTTTCTCTCTCTCTCTCTCTCACACACACACACACACACACTCATAAGTGTATGAGATATTAATGGGAAATTTGGGGCATGGGACACTTGGGACACCCCTCCCACAGGATGGAGAAGATAGAGTAAAAGGCTGGCATTTCAGGGCCTCGGGATCCTGCCACTCTATAAGAGAAAGAAGCCTATACTGGCCCAGGAACCAGGAAGCACAAAGCCAGGTGCTGGGGCTACAGGGACCAGTCTGTTGGAGGAGGTTGTATCAGCGACAGGACCTGATGTAGTCATGGCCCCTGGTCTGGGAAGGGGGAAGATGAAGACATGGCTTGTCTCATGATAGCAGTGAGGAACTGGGGGCAGGATCTGGCCCCCAGCAAGGATACAGACATGGACTCTGCAGGTTTAAGGGGTGTGATCAATCAGGATGGCTCAGACCCAGAAGAGAAGGCACAAAAGTACTTGATGGGAAAACTGAGACCCAAGGACAAGCCTGGGGCAGGGTCAGCAGCGCAGGCCAGAGAATAGGTGCTCACTGAGCACTTTACATGGATCATCTCATCAGGTCCTCACAACAGTAGTTTGAGGCTTGCGCTATTGTTATCCTCTCCATTTTGGAGATGCCAAAACTGGGAGCTAAGAGGTTGAGCAAGTTGTAGAGAGCTGAGCTTGGAACCCAGACAGCCTGACCCCAGAGCTGGAATCCTTAACCACTTCCTGCTCAGTGGCACACACATGTACCCAGAGGCACACACACATGCACACCTAAACCCAAGCACACACCCATGCCCGCCCCAGCCATGAGAGTTCTTTTGGCCCTAATTCACCTTCCGTCTCTGTATCCCCTGAAGTGTCAAGTCAAATTAACTCATGGAAGCAGAGGAGAGACCTTGGATGGGGAGAAACTGGGGAGCAGCTATGCAGCCTACTGGCTTGGCCAGGCCCTGAGGAGACTCCCAAACCCAATTAACAGTTTTGTTAAAGACAATTGGATTAGACGCCTCTGCAGCAAAGGTTTACTTGACTTTAGCTGGGGGAGTTTATTCATTTTTCATTAATGTGTCTGATCACCTCTCAATCGTTGGCCCTTGGAGCTCTCATCTGGCTGGACACACACCCTGGCTGCCTCTCTTCTACACCTCATTCCACCAGCCACCCGCTTCCTCTTCAGCACCCAGGACAGAGCCTTGGCTCTCCGTTCCCCTAACCAGGAGAAAGGGTTGAACTCAGAAGAGGGGATCTGGAGGGCAACAGGACTGCACTCTCTCCACTGTCCCCCAGCACCCTAACAAAGGTCCCTTCCCTTGAAGCAAGGAGGGAACTTCACATTCCTGTGCTCCTGCTACCTTCGGAGAAATGTGCTGTGCACTGACCACATCGCCTTTATTATTTCCCTCCTCTGGACCTCCGCGCTTGTGTTCCCTCTGCCTGAAATGTTCTTCCCCAGTTTTTTGCATGGCTCCTTCTCACCCTTCAGGTCTAATCTCAAATGTCACCTCTTCAGAGAGACCCTCCCTGACAACCATACCTCAAGTGACCTTCCCAAATTACTCTTTAGATAAGCACCCTGCTTATTTCTTTCATAGCTTTTATCCAAGTGGAAATTCTATTGTTAAGCATTTATTGGATGAGTAACTAATCCTCACAACTCTGTAATGTTAATATCATATTATTCCCATTTTAATGATTAGGAAGTAGAGACACAGAGAAGTTAGTAACTTTCCAAAGTCACACAGTGGGTTGGTGGTGGAGCTGAGAGTAAACCAAAGTTCAGTGAATGCAAACACCCTGCTCTTTCATTGCTATTCCTCTGTTTAATAATTGTAGGGTCTTGAGATGACACACTTGCGTGCACAACCTCATTCAAACACAGAGAACACTAAGAGTCCCTGGTGGGTAGGTGGGTAGGCCAGCAGGTCAGCCTCCGTGCCCCTAGCCTGCTGACTCCTGCAAAGCAGAGGTCAGGCAATGGACTCAGACCTAGGAGGAGCAGCCAGAGGCCACGTGTCCTCCAATCCCCAGCCCAGTGTGGCCAGGAGGTTTTGCCACATTCAACAGTAGTATATTCCCTCCCGCTGCATATATTAATTTGGGGGTTTATAGGAAAATCCATACTTTGTGAGTTATCCAGGGAGGCGGTGAGAGGGAGAGGCACGAAATCAATAGTGAGAGATTGTCCTATTTCACAGCTTCTGTAAACAGGGCTGGCAGGGCCACTCCAGGGTAGGTGCAGGCAGGTGAAGGTCAGTGGGCTGCTTCACCCTGTGTGGCCAGCACCTCTGGCTGCCAGCCCTGGGAGGCCCATTCCAGCACCTGCTGGGGCTGATTTCTATTCTCCCTCAGCACTGTCAAAGGGCACGGTAAATATTTATTACCACTTCTCTGCAGACGAGAGCGCCTTCTTGGCCGCAGCTCCTTGGGCATCAGACCGTGGCAGCGATGCTCCGTCCCACACCCCGTGGCTTGTCTGTGTTAAACAGCAAGGGGGCCCAGGCAGACCAGGAAATGAGGTCCCCGTGCAGGGATGGAGCAGTGGCTTCATCATCAGGGAGCGCTGGTGAGGTTTCGTAAAGAAGCGAAAGTTGTGGCTGGACCACTGCACCTGCTGGCTCCCTCCTTCCTCCTCAGCTCTCTTCCCTCCCATGGCTGGGCCACTTGACTTCATTTGCAGGCTCAGTCCTGCTTTTGGCCATATCTAGAATCAGAGGTTCTAGAGCAGTGCTGGCCAAGAGAAATATAATGTGAGACACAAATGCCAGCCACATATGTAATTAAAAATTTTCTAGTAGCCACATTAAAAAAGGTAACAAGAAAGAGGTGAAATTAAGTTTGATAATCTTTTATTTAACCCAAATGGCATCATTTCAATACATAATCAAAATTAAAAATTATTCATGAGACATTTTAAATTCTTTCCATCACGCAGGTCTTTGAAACCGGGAGTGTACTTTACACTTGGTGCACATCTAAATCTGGACTAATCACAATTCAAGTGCTTGACAGTCACATGCGCGCATCATATTCGACAGCTCAGTGTCTGGGATTCATGTCTCCGCCCAGTACCAGCATAAGGCCAAGACCAGGGCGGCATCAGGGACTGAGCGGATGGCGTGGCAGTCATTAGGTGTTGCCCATCAAATGTTTCCAGTTCTCTTGGGCACAGGATAGGATTGTATTTGCCCAGCCCCAGAGGGTAGAGGTGAACGCTTGACTCACTTTGACCAGTGAAGGTGAGTGGATGTGGACTGTGTGATTCCAGGGAGAAGCTTTACAAGTCAACGAGATAGTCACCACGCTCTATTTTCCTCTGCCACAGAGACCAGCAATGCTCCAACAGTGGCTGCTCTGCCAACCTGAGTCTTAGAGTGAGAGGTCCACGACCCAGATGGTCGGTGATGAACCCATGGCATAAGCAAGAGTTAGATCTTTGTTATTTTAAGCCCCTGAAATCCTGGAGTTGTTTGTTGCTGCAGTGCCATGTGGCCAGTTCTCGCTGGCGTAGGTGGATGGTGGGACTTCATTCTCCATCGTTCAGTAATATTGAGTGAGTGCTTCCTACAGCCAAGAGCCTGGGGGTACCATGGAGAAGTAGCCAGATAAGGACCTTCCCCTCAGGGCACTTCCCCTGTAATGGGGACCCAGATATTAACAACAGTTTCTCAATTATGTGCCTAACTGGAATTGTGATGAGTGATCTGAAGAAGAGTGAGCTGTGAGAGCACCTTACAAGGAAGCAGGGAAGGCTCCTCTGAGCAAGAGATGCCTGAGCTGGGCATTCAGGATGAGGGGGGTTAGGTAGGTAAAGGGTCAGGGCGGAAGCACATCGGAGGCTGTGGGAACAACATGTGTGAGGTCCTTGAGGTGGGAAACATGTCAGAGAGAACCCTAGTCCCCTGTCTTCATGTTTCCAGGAGGAAGTGTCTACTGCAGGGAAGGTAACCTTGTTTTTCTGTCCCCTTGCTCCTCCCTGACCCTCCCTGAGGGAAGAGGAGAGACTCGTGTCTCTGGTGAGTTTAGGAGAGTGACTTTGCTCAGTTCTGGCCTTTCCTTTCACCAGACTCACACGGGAGTCTGAGACTGAACACAGAAGGAAAGAGGGCGCTATTTATCCTTCCCTCAGGCCTCAGCCGGCCCAGCGTTGGGGGTGGGTGATGGGGATGAGGGTGGAGGGGTGGGCATGGGGAATCCGCAGCGATGTAGAGAAGCAGCAAAGCTGAGCGATGTTAGGAGGTGGAATTAGCAGGACCTGGTGGTGGACTGGGTGGAGGTAAGGGACAGAGAGGGGTCCAGGAGGCTCAGGGCCCTTGGCATCTTGGCGTTTCTCTGAAACTGGGCGCACCTCTGAAAACCTGGGCCCTGCTTTGTTCCCTGGGTAGCCTCAGAATCGTTCTTAACGCAGCTTCCGAGCAGCCAACACAATGGATTGTTAGCTCTTGAGCTGTGTCAGGCTTGTGTCTGAGCCTAGCGTATAGGGTGGGTGTCAGGCATCTGTTTTCCATATATACTGGGTGTGCCTTTGCTCTGTCCACCTCTGGGCTTCTGAGATGCCAACCCCAGGGTCCCAGGACTTCACAGCAGGTTGTAGATGTATGAAGTGATATCTAACAAATGAGAAGACTCCAGAGTCACTCTTGAACTACACTGGGGACTGCATAGGTGCTAAAGCTCAACCACTTCCTGCCTAGTGGGGCTCTAGCCCCTTCTCACTAATGACCGCTATTTGCTAAGACCCCAGATGAGTGCACACCTGGAAAAGCCACATCTGTCCCTGGAACTTTAAGGGGATGGGATTTCCTTGAGTCCTTCAGCTATTTCCTAACCAAAGGCATGCTGGGACTTGCGGGAGTCTGGGTGGCTAGCACACCCGGGGAAGAACATCTGAGGCCAGGCTAAAAGCTCAGTATTTACCATGAGCTATTTGTAATGCCCCTTCTGGAAGCAGCCCCTGGCCCATCAGTGAGGAGGGGAGGGTGCTTCAATGGTGGGCTTCTACCCCATGGAAATTCTCCCAGCCAATGGACGTGGCTGTGATGATTCTGAGCAGCCCTGGTAACCCCCGTGATAGCTGGCACTGAAGTGGCACGGATGTGCCCAGTGACCGCAGTCATGTGACATGTGCAGAGTGGTCAAGGGAACTTGCAAAACAGAAGGTCTGGAGAGAGGGGATTAGAAACGATTTTCACTCTCTTTACCTTTATTGTTTGGGGGTGAGGGGTGGGAGGAGCGATCATTTACCACCACTTGGGATTCCAGGTAGAGGCGTTTCTGTTGGAACAACCCTCAGGACCTAGCTCTGCACTTGCTCAGCCTCTGATCCCTTTGCGAAGAGGAGGAACCCCTTCGATTGGTGGTTTGGGGGAAGGCACTGAGCGTGCTCAGCTCAGGCCCCTGCTCCCTGGGTTCCCCTTGCCTGCAGGGAGGTTTCTCCTGCTTATGGTGGGTGGGCTCTGCCCACAGAGGCAGGTCTACAGTTGAGGGGAGGAAGTGCAGTGCAGGGAGCTCATCTTGACGGGGCCACGTGGCTCTCACACCTAAACCATGTTCTCCTGTGTATCCGTACCAAGGCTGGTACTCTGATCTCCACTTGTCTAATTCTGGCGGGAAGAGAAAGATGCCATTTATTGGGTTTCCTTAAGCATTATCAGTGTCACAAAACACATCTTGTTAAAAAAAATTTAAAAGGAAATGGATAATTTTTTTGTAAGTCAGGGATTTTTTCAAAACATTTGGCCTCAGATCGAGCGCCTACTGGGCATTGCCCTTGACATTTCACTTAGGACACCCCACTGAATGCCAAGGATGCCTGGACCACCTTACAGTATGCCTGGGCATAATAAAAGATGGCTGAATGTGGTCAGGCCAGACCTGTCACCCAGCCAGCAGGGTGCCAGTCTGCATTCACTGCCACATGACCTGGGACAAGTCACCCCCACAAAAGTGTGGAGTGTGGGCTTTGGAGTCGCACAGACCTGCCACTGGAGTGTGGCTTTCCCACTTACTGTGTGATCTTAAGAAAATCACTTGACCTCTCTGAGCCTCAGGTTCCTCATCTATCAAATGACAGTAACAAGAATTTCTCCTTCAAGGGATCCCAGCATGCATCTCGTGGTGCTGCGCATGCTGCATGATGGGTGGTGACCTTCACCACTGGTACCAGAGGGGTCAGATGGATGGAGGTAACCCAGAGACATGGGCCGAGGGCAGTTCTGGAAGCTCCGGAAATGGGCTGCCTCCTCCTCCCCTGTCCTTTCTCTTCCTCATCTGCCTAACATTCTTTCAAAAACCCTCCCCACCACCCACCAGAGAGACACAGGATATGCTCCACGAGTAGCGTTCAACCTCCATTCTCAGTGTTTTGGGCGAATTTCACACCAACATGTCTTAGCATTTTGACACCACCAGATTGAGTCTCTTTATTTCATTGCAGAATTGTGGATTTTTCTCATAAAGTGTTTACTGGGTATGTAAAATGTAATCACAGCCTTATGAATAAGAACTAGATTATTTTAATGATTGCAGGTAATTTAAAACTTAAGGGCAATCACATTTCCCAGCCACCTTACGGTGCTTAAAAGCACGAGCGAGCAGTCCTGAAGAGCCGTGGTCTTGCACGTCCGCTCCGCTCCCCGGCCACATCCCTGCTCCAACCTGCTGTTACAGTTTTCTGATTATTGTAATTGATGACATTAGGAATAAGGAATCTGCACAGAATAATACAGGCACCTGTCACGCCAGAGTGGTTTTATTCATTGTTAAAGAAGTTCATAAAATTGAAAGCAAGCATTGACGTGGGATAGAGTAGCGCCAGGCATATTTCAGTCCTTTCTTAATTTGTAAATAGAATGATTATTTCCCAAAGCCTGCTTTCGCTGAGGAATTGCGATAAGCCCTGTATACCCCCTCCCTCCCTCTCTGCAGCCCTGGGAGTTACTTGCTGTCACTTCATCTTGGCCGGAAACACTTGCCCTGCTTATCCACAGCCAGCACCGGGGCCCCTGCCTTTCCCTGTCCTGAGGTCTCCATCCTTCTGCTTTACTTGTCTTTAGTTCTGCACTCACCCTCTCTCTCGGGGTACCCTCTCCCCAGTTTGGCTACAGAGCCGGTCTCTTTTGGGTCTGACCACTGATAACAGACACAGGGAACTGGAAGCTCTAGCATCCCAGACCCTCTCTTTAGGGGGCAACTGTAATCTCTATGGATTTCTGCTGTCCATTTTATAATGAAATATAACAACCATCGTTTATGAATGTTACAATGTGCAGGTCTGGTGTTCTATGGCACGTGAATGTTTCAATGTAATGCCTTACCTCGTGTTGAAGATTTTATTATTCCCATTCTATAGACAAGGACACTGTGGCTCCGGGAGGCTGGATTACCTGCCTAAGAAAGTACATTTTAGTTGGTGGCAGGGACAAGATTCAGCCCCACGTGTGGCTCTTCTTTGCTATAAAGTAGCTCTTCCTCAGAGCTGCGAGGGAGGAAGAAAGGAGGGGTGAGCATGCTGGAAGATATGGGTGCGGGGTGCAGAGGGGTCAGGGTTTGGAGACAGTCCTGACTAATGGTTTTGGTTTTTCTGGGAACTTGGAGGCAGGTCTTTGACTGAGCAAGAGAGAAGGAGTTAGTTAAGCGGTGGATTGGAGAGTTTTGGAGAGCAGAGCAATTTTGAAATATGGAGGGAGGGGGAAGGTGGGAGGGTTTATTGATCAGAAGCACTTAGAAGGAATTGAGAACTGAGGTGAAGGTGATGTCTGGGAATGAGGAGAGACTCCAGGTCACATGGTTGCGGGGAGTTGGAACGGGGAGGGGGGATGGACGGTGGTGAGGAGAGGTGTGCAGCCGCCTCTCGTTCATCACCGCAAGGGTGGCAGGAGCACGTGTCTCATGGTCCAGCCCACTGATCCTAGGGGACCACACCCAGGCAGCTTCCCCTGCCCCCGTACTCCACCTCCCCAGTCCACCCAGGGCCGCGTTCTGCAGGGTGACTGCAGATTCCCAGCTCGGGGACATGGTAAAGGCACGACGACTTTCCTCTCATTCCTGCTAATTTGCTGCTTCTGCTTAAGCTTGGAAAAAGTTTCCTAGCAAAACCGTTCTGGCCTGAGCTCCTGCTGGAGCCCGCTGAGCTGCTGTAATTAAGCTCGGATTAGCTAGCTATATATAAATTCCCTTCTGGAAGCCAGCGTTGCCCTTGAAGGCCTCAGCAGAGCATTCGGTGCGTGTGTGCCCCAGAACCTGGGTCAAGTTTCCCAGGGGTGGTGGTCCGTGAGCAGATGGTCGGGGATGAGGGGGTACTGGTGTTCTGCTCAGGCTGAGATGGGGACACGCAGGAAAAAGACCCAGGCTGGCCCGGCCCCTCCGGAAGTGGGACAGTGGTGAGCTGTGGTTCTGGAAGCAGAGGATGTAAGTTGACACAGCCCCTCCAGAGGGCCTTCCTTGGCTTCCGTTTTAGAACTCCAAATAGACCCTGGCCAAGTATATTTTTCTACCATCATAAGCTCGTTGCAAAGCTGGTTTTATGGATGCCCTAAACCTGCCTTTTAAATTATTGTCAAGTGTAATAAAACGGTAGAAAAGAATCAATGTTCCTGCAAAAGTGAGTAAAGTGAAAAGTTAGTTACATGTCAGCGTGGGAACTGTGGTCCAGCTGTGTCTGTGATCGGAAATAAGTCTTGAAAGGGGAACAGCTGTTTTCCGATGGAACGGCCAGGCTTAGATTTTATTCTGAGGAGGTGAAGAGGTGGAGAGCTGGGGCCCTGCATGTGTAAACTCACCCAGAGGCCAATGAGGAGGGAACGAGGGGTTCAGAATATTCCCCTGCCAAGGTCCCCAACTCCCAATCCGGATCTCAGCCCACCAACTTCTATCTAGGAGCCAAGACGGTCTAAGATGGTCTGGACTATATAATGGGGACCTGGCAGTGGGGACCTCTGAGTGTTTAGCCACTGGCTCTCAAAAAAACACAATACAACCCAACAAAACGAACTGTGATATGCAGCGTTTGCCGGGTAACACGATGTAAATACTCCCACTTTCCAATTACCAAGGTGACGTCATTGGAAATATGGTATTTCCAGATTCAATAAATGTAAATACTCTCTGGATCATAGATAATAGTAAAATAATCAAGATGCGGTGGGTTTTGAGCACTTATTACACTAGGTTATAATAAAGTTTATTTAGTTGTACATTCACATCATTTAATTTTTCACAGTGCCTATGTTTATCAGCCAGCTTGAAAATTCTTGAAAAATTAACGATCTGCTCTCACGAGCAGGTTTGAGCCTGTGCCAGCACCCCACTGGGAGCAGGTCTGGGCAGTCCTGCTAGGTTGCAAGGTCTACGAGGCAGGGCCACTGCTGCCTCGTTCACTGCTGGACCCTTGCCACCGAGCTCAGCATTCGGCACTCAGTAAGTGTTTCTAGAATTTATGAATAACAGGTGGCAGGAAATGTCCCTTGCAATGCTTTTTCCTGCGGCAGGACTGAGTCAAAGCCAAAGAGCCCTTGCCTCCTACCGCTCAGAGCTGCCGGGACGCCACACCCATCCCCTCCGCTGTCCCCTCACTCACATCCTTGGCTGGGGTCTGCTCCCCCCAGGGTAGCTAATGCCGTGGAGAGAGAGTGGACTTTGGAGCCGGACCATCTGGGCTCAGATCCTGACCCCAGTTCCTCCCTGCTGTGTGACCTTGAGCAGCTTATTTAAATCTGCCCCCCCAGACACATCAGATAAGTAGAAATAATCTCTTCCTCCTTCAACAAATATTTATTGAGCACCTACTAGGTGCCAGGCACTGTCATAAATGCTGCAGACACTCCAGAGAACAGAGCCCAGAAGAAGGCAGGCACGCATGTTTAACAAGCATTTAGGAAGCATCATAAATTGTGATGCGTCCTCTAATGAGGAAATGCTGTGTAGGATGGGAGGAGTTTGTCCAAAGGCAAAGGGGAGAAAGAACATTCTAGGCACAGTGAGCAACCAAGACCCAGGTGGGAAAGAGTCCTTGGGAGGTGAAAAGGGGTGAGAAAGTGCCTGGCATACAGTAGGAGCTCAATAAATGTGCCTTCCTTTCCCTCCTCCCCCCTCTGATTCTCCGTGGGTCTGAGGGAGAAGGACTGCAACTCTCCTGGAGGAGAGGCACCCACCCAGTCGCTGGGCACCAGCTGGAAGGGCCACAGAGGGGGGTGGTCCCTGTGGGCTCAGGTCCCTCGGCTGGGATGCAGAGCCTGGATCCCTGCCATCTGTCCACCCAGGGGGTCAGGCTGCAGCCCCAGAGAGCACCGCCAACTCACAGGCCCTGGGCAGGCTTTTACGGTGGGATTTTTAAGTCACCTGTCAATAGGGGCATTCGTATGGCTCTGTGGTCTCTAGACTAAGAACACGTTTGCAGCCTGTTTGCTTTTATCCTATGGACACCCCAGATCCAGCGACAGATCCCAATTCCTCCTGCTTTGGCCTGGAACCAAATTCCTTCTAGTAACTTTTGGTTTGTATTTTCTATCCCGACCCCATGCTCTGAATATGCTTGTTTTCATTTCTCCTTCCCTTGATGTTTGTTTAATGTATCTATGGTTTTAAGGTGCCTCGGATTCTTGACTTGAATGTGGTAGGAGAAACTAGGTAAGGAAGGAAGGAAGGGAGGGAGGGAGGGAAGAAGGAAAGAAGGAAGGAAGAAGGGAAGAAAAAAAGGAGGGAGGGGAGGAAAGGAGAAGAGGAGGGAGAGAGACTGAGAAATGGAGACTCAGGGAAAGAAGAGTGTTTATTGTGCTTCAGCTCAAGAACTGTCCAAGAAAGCCAAATACCTGGACCACGTGGGCAGCTCCCTCCATCACCTACTGCAGGTGAAGCCTTTTCTGCACGCTGGAGACGCTAGGCAGAACAAGAGACAGAAGAGTTCCCAGGTGCACAGACCGTACATCCTACTGTTCAGAGTGTCTTGAAGATACCACCAGTTTGTGGCAGTGAATGCAGCAGAAGGTAGGTGTGTGTTGCTCCCGAATCCACAGGGCCATCCGCCTGCACCCCAGCTGGCTGAGCACTCCTGGAACAGTGGCAGATTCTTGAGCAGACTGGCTGTCCCTGGTGCCAGGAGTCGGTGGGTGAGCAGAGACGGAAGCAGCCTAGGCCAGGTGTGGGAGTGATTACCTGTGCGGCCCCGTCCACACCTGCCCTGTGTCCCCCAAACCCACATCTAATCTCTTGCCTTCTGAGGTTCACTTCCCAGGTCTGACCTGCCCCTGCTCACCCCAACTTCTCCATGCAACTTCTGGTCTTCAGGGGCCGACCGCCAGCCTCTCACCTCCTGGGACCTCCCCCATGTGGACCTCCCACAGGTGCCCTGTAGTCCAGCACAGCCAGAGTGTGTCAATGGCTCTCAATCCATTCTCCAAGGATGGATCATGGGAGCAGGTGGAAGGGCCAGTGACTTTGGGGTGGCCCTGCCTTCCCAGGGTTTCCTGTGGTCCAGTGGCTGCATCCACATAACAGCAGAGCAAGTGGCCCAAGAGGGAAAAGTTCAACATTGTCATCAATCACGAGAAAAGAACTGGTTTATTTTGACTATATACTTGAATGAATTCAACCAAGTGGTCAGTAAGTATTGAACTGAATTGACCTGAAAAATCTAATAACCAAAATTACTGTATATGGAGGACTAATGGGTCTGACGTGTCGGTTACATTTTTCATCTAATTCCCATAACTATATCTGGGAGAAGTACTATTATTTCTCTCACATTACAGCTGGGAAAATTGAGGTTCAGAGAGGTCAAGGAACTTGTCCAAGGACACACAGCTGGAAGATGGTAAAGACAGGATTTAACCAACCAGTGTGGTCCAGCGCCCACATTATTAACCTCACTCTCAACTAGTTCCTCTCATTTGAGTCTCAGTTTCCCCAGTTGTAGAAGGGGGATAATGACAGTACCAACCTCACGGGCTGCCATGGTGGTGACTGTGGAATTTCTCTGGGGCTCTTGAAGTGTCATGTAGTCAGGGTGATGCTCTCTTGACCTCTGATGCCAGGCCCAAGCCTGGGCTGGGCACCAGTTGCCTCTGGGTCCTCAGTGACACTGCTTGGCTCGTCTTGCCTGGAACACGCCCTTCCCATCTCCCACGGCCTCCTCTGTGTTTTCTTTCAAGGGCTGCCCTGAGCCTAGATGATGCTCCTTGTGAAATGTTTGTCTCTGAGCTCCGAGGAGCAGGGCTGCCTGCAGAATGAGACGCACGGCCCACTAACCGCCCTGTGCCCACAGTTCTGTGCACTCCTGCCACCCCTGCACCTTCTCAGAAATGTTCTTTAAGTGGCAGATGCCACTGATGTCTCCCTGGTACCAAAGGGCACCAGGAGTGCTCGTAGCCAACACCAATGGCTGCCCTGAGACTCAGAGGCTGCCTCTCTGGTCCTGGGAAATGCAAATGCTTAGGGCAGAGATCTTGAGGTGGGGTGGAGTCACGTTCTAGGTCAGATAGGGATCCACTGACTGGCTAACATCTATGGACACCAAAGAGCCCCACCTTTTGCCAAAATTCTTCCCCTATCCCTGTCCTGATCCAGTGCCTAACATCCCCATATCAGTGTATTTACAGAGAAGGGCTCAGCTCCTGAAGGCAGATGAGAAAGCAAATGTGGTACTAAAATGTGACACAATTAGCAAAGCAGGACCTGGCTTCCTCTGGGTCCTCCCAGGACTGAAAATGCCCTGGGCCCCCCTGACAGAGGCCCTGAGGCAGGGTTCAGAGCATTGACCTTGAGTTAGAAGTAACCAAGGCCTAACCTGACTCTCCTTCCTACCAGCTGGTGACCTTGGGTCAGAGACTTAGCACTGACGTCACCTCTAAGATAGAGCTCATGGTGGAATCCATCCCAAAGAGCATTGAGAGGAAGAAATAAGAGAGTGAGTGAACATCAAGGGCTGAGCACAGTGCCTGCCTCCAGCTAAGTGGCCAATGACAGGCGGAGATGCTGGAGACCCCTGGTCCAGGGCCCGCAAGTTCTCTCCTGCTGGCCCCAGACCCCCTCGGCTAAGACACGGTGGTCTATCAGCCTCTGCTCATTTCTCTTGGCTCCAACCCCAGCTCAGACCAAACCTTCCCAGTGGGACAGGGGCTTCTCAGTCATCCCAGCCCTTTTCTGAGCTTTCAGGTTGCCCTGTCCTCCTGCTTGGATCCCCCTCTCCTGTGCTTTCTTCATCTTTGGTTCAGCTCGAACCTGTACCCAAACTCCCTGCCCTTGTGCATCAGCTTCTGACTCAGTGCTGGGTTCTCAGCATCTCCTAGTGTTTGCGTCTCCCACGCCCGGGTCCAGGGATGCGGAATTCACATTCTACCTGTCTGAGGCCTGGGAGCCCTGGCCGCTGGTTTTCTTAGATGGAGACCTTGGGCATCGGAGCTAGAGAGCATGCCCATTCCGAGATCTTCAGGCTCAACCCTCTCATTGTGCAGAGGGGCACACCGGGTGCCTGGACAGGGAGGGACATTCCCCAGGCCCTGCAAAGTGCCGGAGCCTTGGCTTCCTCTGTTGAAGGCGGGAGGCATAGCTCTGGGGTTAGACAGGGAGGATACCTGAGTGGGCCTTAGAATTCCTGGAGGAACTTCCCAGGGAACTAAGGGCTCCGTTGACTCTTCGGGGCCCCCGTCTCCAATAACTCGCTCTCCTGGTGATGTAAGTAGGCAGCTCTGCCTTCATTATCCCAGTTAACGTGCAAGGAGATAAAAACACTTCACTCCTTTGACATGGTTTTTGTGCTGTTTCGCTTTTACAATCATTCCCTTTGGTGCGTTTAGTTTTAAGCTCCTCAAATCCTGTTTAAGTACATGGGGACAAGGTGTCCATGAATGAAGCAATAAATAGAGAAGTAGGAAGGGCTGTGAGTTTGCTCTTCTTCCCCGCTTTGCCTCCCTCTCTCCCTAAAGCTCGTCCCAAATGCCCTGACCAAATGCCACACCAGCTATCGGACAGTCCCCCAGGCAGGGGATCAAAGTTCACCTGAGGCCTCATAGCTCAGTGTCTGGGCAGGAGGCCTGTCTCGCTGCTCAGCTGGGGTCAGCCCCAGGTCATGACCAGCTCCAGGCCACCCGGGACCACCTTAGATCGCATTTCTTGGACTCCCACTTGATATCTGTCTTGGTCAGATTCTCTAGAAGCAGAGCTTGAGATGGGGACTCGAGTGCCCACAACGTGTTGAGAGGATGCTCTCCAGAGAAGGGGGATGAGGAAGCAGGATGAAGCAGGGGCAAGGTCATGGTCTCAGCAGGAGTCTAGCTTCATGCTGGTCCTACTGCCAAGCTCTGGAGCATAGATAGCACCATGGAGTCAGTCCCATCTTAAGGAAACAGGGAGGCCTTTTGTACGTCCACATTGCAGATCATTGGTTGTGAGCTGCCCCAGGTGCCAGGAGATGGGAAACATAACCTCACGGGTAAGAAGGCATCTGAGAATGGAGCGGCTGGGAGCCATCACCAGCCAACACTCACAGAGGCAGAGGAATGGGTGTACCATCCAGGCAAAGGCGATCTGGGTGGAGAACCTACTTTGCCCACTATCCTGGCCCAGCATCTCCAGGACGGGCCTTTGTCTCCCTCTATCTAGGCTTCCACTCACCCCTGATGGAGGTCTTGCTGTGGGCCAAGCCCTGTGCTGAACACGTCACATCCATCTCACTGCGTTTTTACGAAAAGCTCATAGTCAGGGCTTCTGAGCACTTGTTTACAACGGAGGATCAGAGAGGTTGAGCAATTATTCCCAGGTCACACAACTGTCGGGTGGCAGAACCAGGAGTCAAATCTAATTTCCGAAGACTATACTGGCACTGTGTTCTGGCCCCTGGATTTGTCAGGCCTGCTGGATTCCACTTTGGGGAACCTTCATTGTCTCCTGCAGCCCAACAGTTTAGCATCTTTTAACGAGTTTCCCCTCTGGACTGCTGGCTCTACTTCACACATCATCTGCTCACTTCTGGCTTCTGGTTCCCTGCCCTTCACCCCAGGCAGCCTCACATATCTGCCTGCTGATCCTATCTCCACTACCTTCAGAGGCCTGAGTTCTGCCAGGAGCTGGAAGTATCTGACTTGCCCACAAACGACATAACACTAGAGAGGGATGTGGTTCTGCCACCACTGTCTTTGCTGACACCTCCATCGACGTAGATCTTCCTAAAGACAACAGACATTTATCCCTGGCAGTCAGAGGCACACTTGTAATCAGAGGCTGGAGGCCTGAATTCGGGATTGTCAACAAATTGACGAGGGCTCTTCAGTCAGTGGAAAAGGGGCTGGGGAGCGGGTTGGGGAGGGCTTCAGAAATAGCCTGTCCTCTGCAAGAATCACCTCCCCCTGGGCCAGGGCTGGCCTTTGGCCGGAGGGGCACAGGGTGGCCTGAAGCACACATGACAGAAATGAAGGAGGGAAGAGGAAAATCTTGTGCAGTAGGGCTGGCTCTGGGTCTAGGGAAACAAACTTGGATATGGTTGCAGGAAAGGGAGAATATCAATTAAGGATGATGGAAGATATTACTGGAGTTCACCGGTTTCCAGTCCTTTTCTCCATCCTGGGTACATGGGAGACACACTCCAACCCATTATGGCAGTTAGGTAGAATCTAGTTCTGATTGTTCTAGTCTAGGAAATGTGAGAGGACTTAATACATGTTACTTCTAGGCTGAGGCAGTAAAAAGCACTCATATGATGCTTCAGTCCATTTATTTCTTTGCAGAGGTGATAACAGAGAAGGTCTCACGTTGAGATGCTGGAGCCTCACGATGGAAGCAGCCTGGATCACCAATTTTCACCATGAGGGACAGTCATCCCAGGTGGTTGCCAGCCATGGAGAAATAAATGTACATGAGAAATAAACAGAATTGTGTTAAGCCAGCAAGACGTGGGACTGTTTGTTGTTGTAGCTTAACCTAGCCTAGCCTGACTAATTGCAGTTTCTTGTTCACCTACTGTGTGCCAAGGATTGTGGTAAGCGCTTTACATCATCTCACAAAATCCTTGCAACCCCACTTCCAGGAAGGACCTATTATTAACTACATTTTACAGATGAGGAAACTGAGGCTTAGAGGGATTAAGTAACTTCCACAAGTTATCACACAGCTAGTAGGTGGCAGAGTTGGAAGGCAAGCCCAGATCTGTCTGATTCCAGAGCTGGAATTCTTAACACACAAATTTCAGAGAGGTCACCTTAGTTTTTCTGCCCTTATTGGGATCTAGGCACCAGGGCTTGGTAGGACCCAGGGGAGCATTTGAAAGTTGTCTCCAGAGAGTCCCAGACATTGGTGGAGTCCCTAAATGGTCAGTCAAGGGCCACAGGCACACTGTGCTCCCATGGAGCTCACAGCCTGGTGGGAACCAGCCAAGCAAAAGTGTGGACGTTAGAATGAGTGTTGTGTGTGTGTGTGTGCGTGTGTGTGTGTGTATGTGCATGTGTGCGCATGCATGAGGGAGGGATGGGATGGGTTCAGTGAGGAGGCTGGACTGGCTACGGGGACAGTGTGCTGATGGAGAGGGAGGAGATCACATGGAATCCCCCTGGCTCCTACTGGGGAGGTGCTGGGTTTACTGGGGGCTATGAGTCTGCCCTCTACCCATCAATCCTTCCCAAGGGGACCCTGGTCTCCCTGACCTGTTGAGGAGACAGGGGACTGTATCAGTATACCTCTTCCTGCTTCTCAGGTTATAGAGTGGGGCTAGTGACCCCAGGAAGCAGAGTGATGAACCCATTTGTGGATAGCGGTCCTATCTACACTCTCAGAAGGCAGTGAGCAGTGATATTTGGCTCAGTTCTGGCTTTTGCAGGGTCATGAATGGAGTCCTGAGCTGGGGATAGGATGGTAGGTAGAACAGAAAGAGGCTGACAGATGTGGGTTCAAATCCAGCTTTTACCACTTGCTCCTGAGTGACCTGAACACGTCTCTTTACTTCAGTATCTTCATCTGATAAATAGGAACCGTCACATTTCCCTTGAAGGCCACTTGTGAGGACTAAACGGCCTGCAATAGGTTTCTTTCCCTCCTTTCCCTCCCACCCTTTCAGAAATGCTTCCCCCAGCAGTCCCTGGATGACAGAGGCCATCTCCCTCTGGCTAGGGAGCTCTCTTCGGACCCTGCTCTGGACCCACGGAGGAGGCCTGCCCGAGAGGGCCGCCTGAGACCCAGCTGTGGGTGGCCCTGCCCTCATCCAGAAAGAAAAGATCAGCTTGAACCAGAAACTCCCCAACTGCTCCCAGCAGCGCGTCCCTGGAGGGAGTTTGCAGGCAGAGTAATGTATGGCCCCATTTTTAGACGTTGCCGCATTCCATTTGCCGGAGATCTGTGTTTTATTGCCGTATCAGTGTTTCTAAATTGCACTATATTTTCTTAGCTCGATGGGAATTTACAGCACCCGGATTGGAGCGAAATTGGGCTCTTCCCGCAGCTCGGAAATCACGGGGTCGATTGCTATGGCTGTTGCCTCCCCCTCGGACTGTTTCTGCTAATTATTCATATTAAGAAGAAGCCGAATCTGAGAAAGGACGCACAGGAGGCCCACTTGGCGAGACGTTCGCGAAGGCTGGGAGGTCTGTGGCTGCTCCCTATGGAGACCCAGGCCGCCCAGGACAAGGCAGGAGGGCTGTGGCGTGGGGCGCTGAGGCAGAGATGAATTCCAGGCTGGGGAGCAGCCAGCCTCGGGCCTGGCGTGTCCTGGGGAGCACTACACGTTAGGTTGACCACCAGAGTAACAGAAGCAGTAATGTTGCACTTTTGGATATCCCTTTAGTGGCCTCAAAGTACTTCCATGTCTTCCTAATTCTCCTGTGAGGAAAAGAGAACAGGGACCATCAACTTCATTTTACAGGTGAGAAAACTGAGGGTGTAGGGGACCAAAGCACAAGGTAGAGCTGGGATTAGAACCCAGGACTGTCTGGCTCCAACCTGGTGTTTCCTCCCTCCCCCACACACTTTGTAGGGTTTGGTTCCCTCTCCATTTTCACACTGGCGACCTGGAAGGGGTGCTCTCGTTTACAGAGCCCTCGCTGTGTGACAGTCACCGAGTTGAAGGTTCCCAGCATCGTCTCATTTAACCCTCCTAGAGGTGGGTATGACGTAATCCATTTTACAGAGTAGCTTCAGGATGTTAAGCCACTTGTGCAAGGTCACACCGGGACTCCTAAGTGGCAAAGCTGAGATTCAGTCCCAGGAATATCTAATTCCAAAGCCCGTTCTTAGCCACCTTGTTCCACTGTTCCCAGGAACACCAGCGAATCCAACTTCTGCTGATGCAGGAATGAGCGGCCCCAACCATGGGGTGGGAATCCTGGTGCATTCTGGGAGTCAGATGGTGCCTGTCTGGTGCTGCCATTCAGCAGGGTGCGACTTACACGGGGAAAGCCAGGGTGCTCAGACTGCACCCTGCATTTGAAATTCACAGTTTCCCCAGCTCCAGCCTCCCAGGAGGCTGCAGTCCCACCCAGGGTGCTGGGCAGGGAGAGGAGGCAGTCACGAGGACCCAGCTGGGGACCGCAGGAAGTCCTGGCCTGTCCCTCTGGCAGGTCCTGGCAGTTTATCTCACTTGGCAGTGATCCTCCGTCTAAAAGCACGTCTGACGTTTTTGCAATAAAGTTAATGGACTTCTCCATCTTAGAGCAGCTGAATGCTCTTGCAGCAGATGTTGAGGGTTATGGATGCTCTAATTAGGAAGCTGCCTTTGGCACTGAGGGAAGGAGGGGAGTCTTTGTGACGTTGGCTGCCCCGTGAAGACCCCCTGCCAAACTGCTTTCCCGTAGCTTACCAGGGCAGACCTGCTGCAGCAGAGAAGAGAGATGTTCCTCTCTGCCCGCACCTCCCACTTCCCTTCCAGCGCCAGCCTCACCTCCAGAAGGGCTCCCAAGGTTGGGCCATGGACTCTGAAGTCTGAGCCACCACCAACAGGGTTTAGTGTTGCAATCAAATAAAACTTACACCCAAGTTAATCTGACACGTTTATTGATGTGCATAATTGTTATTGGACTGCACTGCAATTAGGCATAAATGGTAGGTCGTTCCTGTGAGTGGCTGTAATTAGTAATTCTCGTTTTTGGCCCAATCAAGTTTGGATTTTTGCTTTTTTCTATAAGCATGGAAGTTCCCCAGTGTCTGTAAACAACATTGATTATTGACTGTGTTCTGATTCACTCATTCATTTAGTCATTCACTCATTTATCACATCTTTGACATGGAGGTCCCAGCTGGAATGCCTCATTTTCATGCTGATGCTGGGTAACTGTGGGTGAGTTATTCTACTTCTCTTAGCCTCAGTTTCCACATCTGTGAAATGGGGACGATAGCCCCTAGCTCATAGGGTTATGGTGAGAATTCTGTGAGATGAGGTATGCAAAGTGCTAGTGCTAAGCACTGTCCTAGGTCTAGAGTTGTCGCTCAAGTAGCTAGAATGTATTATTATTATTGTTATTATTATTTTATTATTAATGAGAACTTCTCCTGGAAAAGAAAGAGCGGAGTACCAAGAGCTCTTAACCTTTGGTCCTCAGATGAGAGGGTGATTCTGAGGGCAGAGGGGACCTGTCCCTTGGACTTTGCAGGGGACTGGAGGTCAGGGTGATGCAAGAGGTCACAGAGCCAGTGACATTTGGGTTATGGCAACTGCTGTGACCTTATTCCCCCCACACCCCCTTCAGGTGAGTGGGGCTGGGAAGCTTCTGATTTTTCACATCTTTCATCTCATCGCTGCCCAGCTCTAAGGAAATACGGGGGTGAGTTAGACCACCTCATAGAGGGAAGTGCCCATATAGGGCAGAAGGCTCTTATTAAATGCTTGACCTGCTCCTGTCCCTGAAGATGCCTTATCAGACTTGAGAGAGTTCCAGAGGCTGAATTAGGCAGAAGGAGGGGAAGCTGGCTCTCATAGTATACTAAAAGTAAAGGCTTTGGGCCAGAGGGACTGGACAGAGGACAGACATTCTCGGAGGAAAACCTCTCCACATCTAGGAGCCTTTGGACTCACTGGGGAAGACATGAGCTTCGCCAACACACCTCACTGGGAGAAAATGTGTGAGGGAGGCTCAAAGGGCCAGGAGGTAGTGAGGCACTGGAGGCTCCTTGAGCCGGGGAGGCAGATAGCCCTGGAGCGTGGGCAAGTAATGTGGCTTCTCTGAACCTCAGGCTGTTCATCTCTAAAATGGGGTCATAGCAGATGCTGTCCGTGTCTTACACATATCTCCTGCCCTTACCACTTCTGCACAAGCCCCCCAGTTTCCTACTGCCACCACCTGCATTGCTTTCCCTGAGGCTTTATCCTACCCCAGAGCCCACCTTGCACCTGTGGCATGCCAGAAGCACGTGGGATTGCCAACCTCCAGAGAGCAGCCTAGACCAAAGCTCTCTCCCCCTTGAATGGGAAACTGAGTTGCTTATTATATGCTGTTCCCAGAAGTCCCTGGGGGGATGGAGTCCCAGTTGCTTCCCATCTTTTCCCTTGCATCCTGCTGGGCACTGGCAACTCTGTCTTCAAGGAGCTCCAGCTACTGAGGAATTGGGGACAGAGGCCTGGGCCAGGCTGAGCTGACACTTAGGTCTTTGGAAATAAAGGACCAGGGCCCTCCTGTGACAGAGGCAGGACCTGGGGGCTTCTCTGGCAGGAAGTCCTGTGCTCCAGGGCGGGGCAGCTGCTCCGGAAGGCATCTCCACAGGGCCTCCTCTTCCCAGATCCCATCTGGAGGCTGAGGCAGGCACTAATCCCCTAGGGGGAGCTGGTCCCAGCATAGGCCACCCTGCAGAAAGGCTTCATCAGTGGCCTCATTTGCATAAGATAATGAAACTGCAGTAAAAATAGTAAAAGAAAAAATGGCCTGGCAACTTTGTTTCCATAATGACAGATGCTTTTTAAACACTCAGCTTCTGTTTCCCAAGGAAGCACCATCAGGGCCCCAGGGGAGCCGCGTGCCCTGGCCCAGCCTGATTCTTGGAATGGCAACCTGCAGCTCCAGGCGTGCCCCGGCCCTGACCTCCCGCTGCTCCAAGCTCACTCCAGATAGACTTGGGGGTGGGGGGAGATGAGGGAGCCGGGGAAACTGACAGAAGGGCAGAGAAGGACCCTCCCGAATAGTAGTGAGCCTGATGTCTCACACTTAACTTGTGCTTTCATAGGAAGATTTTTCTTTTATTCTCACATGAGCTCCCTGAGGCAGTCAAAATGGGCATCCCCACAGCACAGGTGAGAAGCTAAGTCTTATGAATGATCCAAGGTCACCTGGTTAAATTAGGTGGGCAGAAGGGCCTTGAAGCTTGTCCCTGATTTTTTTTTTTTTGGAATTACTCCTTTATTTAGTGCCCTGGAGGTTTTTATACCCCGGGACTTTGCACATATTAAGACTCAGAAGAGGTGAAAAGTATACGTTTCTTTAAAGATGGGGAAGGGCCCATAGGTGAAGGAGACTTCTTTTTCAGATTCTTTCTCAGGCAGTTCAGACTCAGGGAAGAATACAGATGGAAGTTTAAGATCTTCCAACGACTCCCTTGAAACTATCACGGCTTCCTTATTCACTGAAAAATCTTCATGATTCAGGCCAGAGCTTTAAGACCATTGCTCTCTAGCAGGTAGCACATTCCTGTGTTTGGTAAATGCTCCTAAAGGAGTAAATGAGCGCCTATATTAATTAGAAGCATGGGATGGGAGCGTTACTACTAGAATCCTTGGGTTGGTAAGTCATCGTCATCAGGGTGGGTTGGCTTAACTCAAGCGGTCACTCCGTCCCATCGGACTGCTGTTCCTGATTCTGACATGAATGACCAGAGGCCCTTGCCACAGGAGATGGCAGGAGAGAGGGCATGTCCCTGACCTGGAGTCTGGTGGGGACCTGTGGGAGGTCAAAGCCAGCTCAACGGGTCTCAGACCTCTGTGCTCTGGAAAGGGTGAGACAGCCAAGGTCAAAGGGAAGGGAGCCCTTGACATTGAGGGTGCAGTTATCGGGGATGGGACTTCCCCAGACCTAGAGGCCAAAAAGGAGCCTAACCAGAATCTGCTCCAGAACCATCTTGGCCTATCAGCTGCAAGCCACCTGGGCTTCATGGCTGCCTGGGGAGCAGAAATGACAATAATGATGATGGTGACAGTAATGATGATGGTGGTGAATAAAACAAGGGAGAAGGGGCTCGTTCCACAGCTCAGAGGGAAGTCTCTAGTCTAGCCCCACTTGGTTGGAGGTGGGGAGGTGCCTTGACACACCATCACCTTCCCTCTAAGTGTTCAGGACCGAGCCCTGATTTCCTGATTCAATAAAAGAGGGCTTGGCCACGTGGGCTCTGAGCAAATTCTCAGGCTACAGATGGCTCTCCGCTCGCTCGTGCAAGATGGCCAGGGGGCGTCACCTGGCTGCTAAGGAAGCTGTCCTTATGGAGCTGCTGAGAAGGATGTCTAGAGGGGCGCACGTGCCCAGGTCTATACTGGCCTCATGCAGGTAGAGAATGGGGTCCACTCCCGGGAATCGTCTGGGACTGGCAACCTGGGGGTCCCTCCACGTCTGACTCCGTTTCTGTCTGGCAATCCCTCCCCAGGTTTCTTCCTCCAGCCTGTGGAATCTTGAGCCTAATTTGGGAAGTGGTGGAGGGAGAATGGGATCCTATGTCCTTCCAGATGCTTTGGGTCTTACACCAGAACCCAGATCTTTGAACTTAAAACCTGAGTATTTGCCCATCTTTGATTTCTCTGTGCCTTTGCCACTCTAACTCTTGGAATATTGGGGAGGGGTCCAGTTATTCGTTACTTTCCCTCCACGATAAAAGCTGCCGTCGGTTGAGCTGTACAGGTGCAAGGCAGCTACAGTGTCATTGAATCCCTACAACAGCCCTCTGAGATGGGTCTTAGCCTCTCTTTTCTGCAGGCGAGGAAACTGAAGCTTGAAGAAGACACAGCAAGGGACAGAGCCTAGCAAGTTCAGCTCCCACGTCCCTGATTGTACTGCTTGGTGGGGCTTGTCATCAGGCCTAGAGAGGGGCCCTGAGTGATCTGGTGTCCCCTCCAGCCTAGATATTCTAGGGCTTGATGAGAGGGAGGAAGAGGGCAGTGCAGTGGTAGGACTGAATTAATAAGCATTTCCGATGAGGCGAGTGAAAGGGTAAAAGGGGGCGGGTCCAGCTCTGTGCTGCTGTTGAATGGGGTGGGTGGGCCTGGGTCTTCACAGCTTGGAGCAGGAGGGTGTCCTGAGGCCATGCTGCACACTGCTCCCCTCTAGGGCTTGGCTACTCTCTGTGCAGGCAAAGGACCAGCAGCCCAGGCCTCACCTGGGAGCTTGTCAGCAGTGCAAACTCTCAGGCCTGTCCCAGACCCACTGAGCCAGAGCCTTAGGTTTAACAAGATCCCCGGGGCACGTGTATGCTTAAGTGTGAGAAGTGCGGGTCTAGAGCCAGTTCTCAGATACACCCCTTTGCTGAGAATGTCCCCATCCAGCGCCCTCTGCTGAAGGCGTGGCAGGTGATTTGGAATTGGGACATTTTCATACTAGGTCATTGCTGTTGGGCCCTGGAGCAGGGGGGACTTGAAACCAGATCTGGGGTGGCTAGTTACTGCCGTGAACAAGGAAAAGGGCTGGTGGGGGCGGGGAGAAAGAGAGAGAGAGAGAGAGCGAGAGAGAGCGCGCGCGAGAGAGCGAGAGCGAGAGAGAGAGAGAGAGAGAGAGAGAGAGAGAGAGAGAGCGAGAGAGAGAGAGAGAGAGAGAGAGAGAGAGAGAGAGAGAGAGAGAGCGAGAGAGAGAGAGAGCGAGAGAGGAGCTTGGCTGTGCTTCCAGCAGACCCCATGTAATGAAGTCTCTTTTTGCTCTGGTTGGAGAAGGTCTCTGTTCTTGCCGCAATGATCCCTGACTGAGGAACCTTCTTGAAGGTTTTTCTCCTGGGGGCTCAGTGCATTGGAACTAGGAGCCAGTGTCCTGGTGCCTGGAGATGGAAGGAGCACGAAGGGCATTGATCAAGGAGAGGCAGAGGCAGAAATAGCCCTGCTAACAGCAGCTGGTGACTGAGCCACACCAGCCACCTGGCTGCGCCCCCCATCCCCCTCCCCCGGCCGAGGCCTGGCCTCCTAATTGCCTTCCCCTCCCTTCTTTGCCATCCCTCCTTCAAGAGGCAGCAGAGAAGGGAGGAGCTTCACATCTTGAGGGGGAATGTCCTGGGAGGAGCAGAATGGAGAGTGGAGAGGGTCAAATAGCCCCTTTTTGTATTCCAGCTCTGCATGTGGAAAGCCACACTGACTAGCTGTGTGACTTTGGGCAAGTCCATTCACTTCTCTGATCCTCTGCTTCCCTAATTGTAAAATGGGATGTAACAGTGTCTCCTTCAGAGGGTCGTTGTTCAGTCCGTGGGAAGTGCGTATAAAGTGCTGGCAGTGATGCTTGGTGGGTACTGAGTGCCTGGTGAAGTGGGCTCCATCTCTTTCCTTGGGGCAGGAGCAAGGAACGCCCCCTCTGTGGGCAGAGAGGCAGCACACCCTGCTCTTGGGGGTGGGAGAGAGGCAAGGCCCAGCATCACTTCCTTATCTCCTACAGACAGAGTCGTGGAGAGAGAGAGCTCAGTGCCAGCCAAGTGGAGATGGGCCGAGAGGTAGAGTCGGGGGCTTCCCAGAGAGGCTGCCCGATCCAGAGACAGAGCAGCCCCGCTATCCCCAGAGCCTAGAGTGTCACAGACAGGCTTCTGGGCCAGGCTCTGTGTCCCCCGAGGGAGGAGTCTTGCCTCACTGTTCACCACTCTACCCCCAGGGAGGGCTCAGCACATAGGTGCTAATTCTCCTTCTCCTCCTCCTTTTTCTTAATAAAAATTGCTGTCACTTGTTGGCTTATGGTACGCCCAGCCCTATACTAAGTACTTAACTTGCTTTTTCTCATTTAACCCTTACAACCACTCCACGGGCGGGTGGTTTTCATGATCATGCATTTTAAAGATGAGGAAACTGAGGCTCAGGGATGTGAAGCTGCTTGTTCAAGGTTATACACGTAGTAGGTGGTAGAGCTGAGACTCAGACACAAGTTATTTAAGTCCTCAGATGATGGAATAGGAGGGTGTGTATTTTAGGAGGCCTGCCCAATCCATAGAGCTGTTTTTTGGAATTTTCCAGTCTTCTCAACTCTCTTAAAGCAAAGACCCTGAGTACCATGATGGTATTATGTGACCCCGCCCCCCCACCACAGCTGATTGGACTATGATTATGATGATGTCGTACATAGGGAAGCATGGAAGTTTCTGGATGCAAATTAGTCTCTGCCTATGAAATCTGTTTACATGAGATTTGGAAGGCAGAAATGAGGCAGAGCCCCTCTTCCCGCCCCCTTATGGGCTGTTTCAGACATGAGGTTTTTTCCAGCGGCATCACTACCGTTTCCTGGGTGATGACAAGCAATTGTGATGGGGATAGCAGTGGCCTCAACTTCTTGATCCAGGCTTTCTGAACCCTGGATTGTAGCTCTGGTGTGTTTTGCCTCCCAGTTCTAGTACCAGTCTCAGAGGGGGCCGCTCCCCTGGTGGGTCACTTCTGTATTGTTCTGGGAGCCACTGGAGGCCCATCTTGCTCCCTCATCTTTCACTGGTTTTGTAAATATCCATATCCAATCCCTTCCTGCTTAAAACGTCCTGTCCTGAACCCTTTACTATGTGTACGGTTTCCATCTCCTGAGAGCAACTGACTGAGTGCTTTCTCATTTCCAGTTTGAAAAAGCTCAGGCAAGATCTCTGATTGGCCAAGTTTGGCTAAGAGGCTCACACAGCCTCCCCAACTGTTGCCAAAGGGACAGGGTCACACCAGGACCTGGCAGCTTCCAAGGTAGCTATGTGGATGGAGATGAGTTGGAGAGGAATGTGCCCAAGCGAAGGCAAGGCAGAGGTCAGATGGTGTCAATATGGATGTCCCATGTCAATATCTGCAATGGGAACCAGGAGCCTGGGCTGGAGCCATCCACCTGCTCGTCACCAGGGTCCCCTGCCCAGGACACAGTCAGCCCCGGTGAATGGCACAACTCAACTGGCAGCACCCTCTGGTTCTGAAGAGAGAAGAGAAGCAGAAAACACATCTCAAGGGATTCCTGTTTTCTAGAAACATTTCTTTATTTAAAATTTAAAACCATATTACTTCATACAGCAAACTGTGCACTTTGATATATCACAGTGTCTTAAAAAGGAAAATAATCGGATTTGTTTGGAAATTTATTTACATCAGCCTAGAATGATTGGCAAGTAACACAGTTACTATGAAACCCAAATTGTTACAAAATGTTTACAAAAAACTATATTCATAGAAATTCTGCATGTCCACAAAGGGCATCCCCTGAATGGCCCAGAGACCAGTGTGTGGGAACCATGTTGAGTGGTATGGGGAGGGGCGTCCAGGCACTCTGGTCTGGGTGGTGGGACAGTGGTCTCACACGGGGCTGCCTGGGGGCTCAGCTGAGGGGCTGGGAACCCAAGTCCCCATCGTGGGAGGCCCAGCCAGGAAGCTGGCCCAGGCAGAGGTGGGCTGGGGGCTTGGAGCACAGTGGCACGGGGGCCCCTGGAGCCTCTGATTCCTGTCCTGGAGCCAGGACAGACCCTTCCTCAGGGCGCCGGGTTCAGATGTGCTCTGGCCAGGGCCCCAGAGGCAGACCCAGAGTTAAGTGCAGACCAGTCTGGTGCATGGGGCCGAAGCAGAGGGCAGGCCGCTGACCACACACAAGCCCACTCCAGACCATTTCTCTCCTGCGTGCTCCAGAGATGCTCTGACCTGTGATGCCACAGGACCACTAGCTAAAGGACTGGAATGAGAATAGATGGATCTGAGCGGGGCAGGGGTGGAGGCCTGCGGGTACTGCAGGGGCGGAGGGGGCACAAGCACCCTGCCAACTGCCCTGCAGGGGGAGGTGCAGCAGGGGAGAAGGCAGACAGATGGCATTGGGCTGTGCTTGGAGAGGAGTGCCTTCCTGGCTTCGCCTCTTTCACCCCATGTCACTGTTCTGCTCACATCTCTGGCTCCCCGGTCACTCCCTGACAGCTGACCTTGGGGTCAAATGGGGCTGGGGAGGTTGTCTGAGGTGGGACAAACTCTTGGCTGGACTTGCTGGGTCTATAGCTGCTGGAGGCCTCAGTTTTGATCTGTAAAAAAGAGACACACTGTGGGGTGATCTGAGGTCTGTTCTAGAAGACAGGGGAGGGGGATAAGGTCCATACCTAAGGGCACAGGGACATCAGACTGGCACGCTGGCAATGCCCAGGGGGCCATTCTCTTTAAAAAGGGTTTTCCTTAGCTGTGAGCTGTGCCTTTGCGTGTGGTTGAGAACGTGAGGCAGAGGCCTTTGCCACCTAGAATACTCCAGCCTTCTAGGGTATTTCAGGCAGAGCCTGACACCTCCCTGGCAGCTGGGCAGGCAGGTACTGAGAGCTGGTCTAGGCAGTGGACCCCTCTTTCCCAGCCCTTCAGCTCCCTGGCAACTGCCCTGGGAACAAAGCTGTCATATCGACTCAGGAGCCAAGCACTGGTGTGACGTTGCTCCCCACACCCAGGTCCAGCTGTTCTGCCTCAGACCCTCTCAAATGCAGCCAAGGCCCCTGGGCCACTCCTGCCCATCCCCAGGAGGCACTGGCTGTGCATGGGCCATCTGCCGGCCCCTCTTCCTCAGGGTCTGCAGCTCTGATGTACGCAGGCCCTTCCCTTCCCCCACGGGGCTCTCCGCAGCCCCTGCCCCAGGTGGCGTCCATCCCACACTCCGCAGCTGCAGCCCCCATCTCTCACCTGGTCCCCACCCATACTGGCTGGGTTATGTACACTCTGTGTGCAGACGTGCGGGGAAGGGTGTGTATACACATGGGCTACAGGTCATATATACACTGTGCATATATATATACATACAGCATATATATATATATATCTTTTTACATTCATATATATAATGTATAGAACATTAACCTTCTATCAAAAACAGTTTTGTGACTTTCACGTATGGTCTCAGCGCTGAACTTCTAACTCCAGGGCAAAGCCAGGACTGGAATGAAGGCTCGGCTCAAACTGGCCCGGGGACAGAGGGCAGGGCCCTTCTACTGTGGCAAGCAGCTGGGCCCGCTCCAGATGTGTCCACCCAGGCTGGGACTGTTCCAGATGTGTCTATTCCAGAGGCCCGTCTACAGAGCTGGGCTCACTTCCTGCATCTGTCCACGGGGCCGGGCCCATCTCAGATGTTAAAAGTCCATATAGATGTTTGTCCAGACCGCAAGGCCCTTCCCAGCTGGCTATCCACACAGGACCACGGACGTGGGCCAGAGTGGGTCCTACTTCCAGATGTTTGCACAGAGAGCTGGGAAGGGCTCGGGGAGGGGTGGGCTTCACACTGAGTGAGCAGCGTCCAGCCCACCCACACGCAGCAGGCCAGCAAGAAGATGGGGGGAGGGAGCTTCCCACTGTTCCGGGTGGGGGCGTGCCTGCATCTGACTTCTGACTTCCTGGAGTTTAAGGAGGGGAGTGACTTCCAACCATCTGGAGCCTTCACCCACCACTGCCACCTTCCTCCACCCACCACTGCCACCCTCCTCCATCCTGGCCCGGACCTGCCCTCCACCGGGGCCCGGGGCCTTGCGGGGAGCCCGTGTGCTCAGCTAGCAGGGGCGGAGTCCTGGCAGTGGGGCGGTGGCTCCCACGCTTCAGAGATTCAGCGTCAGCTCCTCAGCCAGGGCCTTACGCCTCTTGAGAGACACTCGAAGACACCTGAATGGTGACAAAACTCTCAGGGTTTTCTTAACTGTCCATAGAAGAGAGACCAATACAGGTCAAGGGGAGAGAGATAAGGAGACCTCATGGCCCCAAACCCTATGGTCTCAGCGGGTAGTGTGTCTTCACTGCTGCCCCTCAATATGGCCAGTTTGATCAGGCTGAGGGGAGGCACTGGCTTTTTGGGGTAGGGGATGGGGGTAGAAGGTAGGGGAGTCTTTTCTTCAGGGCCGGCATGCGGGGCCAGACAGGGACGGGCCAGCACCTGCTTGGGCCGGTCTCATCTTTGCTCCATCCAAACCAGTGTTGATGCCTCCATCACTCCCAGCCACTGACCTCAGTGCCTCCGTGTGGGCGTGCTCCCCCTGCCCACGTGCACCTGCTGCGGCTCAGATCCTCGTCTGCGGGCAGGTGGGCCTGAACTTTAATTCCACATGACCCGCCTTGCTGGGAATAGCTCCCTGGCCCCCATCCCCAAGATGCAGTGGCACCTTCAGTACCCCGGGAGAGAGAGAGCTCACATGTGGGCAGAAACAGGCTCTGCTGCGCTCTGAACGCTGGGCTGGTCTCAGAGACAAACAGGTCACCAGGCAGAGCTTGGACACTATCCACACACACGGACATAAGGCTTGAATGGGAGGCGAGATCAGGCCGCGTGTCCTCCCATCCCTGTGTAGGACTCGAGAAATCATTTCAGTCCCTTTCAGGGGATTTCCCAAATTGAACTGTGCCTCTGATTTCCAGCATTCTCTCCTCCTTTGATGAAGCTCTTCCTACCCACTCCACCTCCTTGTCGCCCTTCCCATCACAGTCTATCTATGTGCATAGCCTCAGAAGAAATGACACATTCATGGCATGTCACACACAAAAGCACACACACGTGTGTGTGATATGAACATGGATGTGGGCACGTGCTATGAAATTAGACCGGATAAAGAGAGCGGTTCATGTTTGTGGTTGGTGAGAAAAAATCGGCAGATACCTTCATCAGAATCTGGTTATCTGGTAATTGCCAAAAAAATGTCATTTTCCCTTCAAACGGGCCACTCTACCAAGAGCAAAGGAGTCACTGGCCGTGAGTCCCTGCAGCGTTTCGCCTCCACTTGGCCGGTCTCCCCGTGCCCATGCCTATGTCATCTCGGCAAATCTTTGTGACAATGATCTCTCCACAACAGAAGTGTTTGCACACTCTGGTTCCCTGCCTTCCTGATTGTCCGTCTCTGCTCCTGCTGTGAGCTGGAACATATGCGTGCATTCGAACACACGTATGTGAGCGCACTCACACACGAACGCCAGTCCCATGTGGCTTCTCACATACAACATGCATTGCCCTGTGCTACATGTCTGTCTGGTTCTGCCCTCCACTGCACACACACATGCGCACGCACGCTCACACATGGACCCCTTGATGACATGGCTTCTCCGTTTAAACATATTTGGCAATGTTTGCAGGTGTTATTCTGTTCTCCACCCTCTGCCATTTGGTGCACAAACGCACACACACACAAGCGTACACAGTCGTTCACGCATGCATACATATGTATACTCACCGGAACCCCATTATGACATGGCTTCTCCTGTTTTTACATGTATGGGGTCCTGCGGCTTGTCCAGATATTTGTCTCCCTCACCCCCGGTTCACACACATGCACACACACACGTCAGAACCCAAAGGATTCTCCTATTATTGCATGCCTGGACTCTGTCACCTGCCCTAGTTTGCCCTCCTTCATGCCCAACCCACAAAGATGAGACATACAAAGATACGCATATATGCGCGCACACACACACAGACACACACACACTCCTACACCCAGGAGCTCACAACAGCATGGCTTTTCCTATCATGATGTGTGTTGGCTACATGGTATGTCCAGCCCTCTTCTCCCACCTCCAGTGCACAGAGCCTATTGGAGCCACGGTGATTCTGGGAACCAGTCGGTTTGGCCCTGCAGCTCAGTTTGGAGGAGGGACGGTATTTATCACAGGAGTCCACTGTGCTCTCCTGCTTTGGGAGTCCTGAGGGGAGTCAGAGATTACCCTTCACCCCAGCTGAGAAGGTTCTTGAGACCTAAATGTAGCTCTTCCCTAACCAGGGTCCCCAAGCAGAAACAGAAGAGTGGTGGAGGGGTGTGGCTGGTATCTCCTGGGTCCCTGTCCAGAGTCTCCAGGCCCCTTTCCGTTGCTCAAAACCTGCCCTCTGCCCTTGGCCACGGGCAGCCCTGCTGGCCCCATCGTGTTCTCTTTAAGGACACTTTGTTCCTATTCCCTCCATGTCTCATTCATCTCCCAGAATCTTAGAGTCACAGACCTGTAGGGTATCTGTCACAGCTAGCTGGAACCCACAGATCACCTGGTCAACCCCTCACTGTACCTCATCTCTGCTGAACCCCCAAACCCCACAAGGTCCCAACTACCCCAGACAAGAGACCAGGGGCCATAAGGGCCTTGTGTCTCTGTGTGGGGCCTTTGGTTAATTCTCCAGGAGGCAGCTTCTCCCTCCCCACCATGGGGGCCCCTATCAGGGAGGCTATTTTGCTCCTGAACACTTGCTTTTCCTGGGGAGCATCTTTAGGTTTGGCAAGTCCAGGAGGCCAGGTGTTCTTAAGGGCCCTTCTGGCTTTCCCCATCTACCCCAAAGTTAGCCTGTGCCATCGGACATGATCCTTTTTAGAGGAGGGGTGATGACGTTCACTTCAATCTAGGCTACTTCCCTCCTTCCATGATGACAGAAGAAGGTCAAGGTCAACTGGCCAGGAATGGGGAGCTGCTGAAGGGTAGATGGCAAAGAGCTCAAGCTCCCTAATGCCACCAGGGTTTAGAAAACAGCTTGGTAACCAGCGAAGTACAATCTGCAGGCTCGAGGGCCTGAGGGATTTCCATGGAATCCACTGTTTCTCTGGGCTTCAAATACTGTCTCAGTCTCTAGGCATCCTTTGCAAGAGATTCAGGGGGTCTTCTTTCCTCTGGCCGGAATGTGGGGAAGAATTTGCTCTGACCACTCCTCCATTCCTAGAGACCTCCTAGAGGAGCAGGACCCATTGGGACATTGTCCAGAAGAATTCAAAATGGCGGTCTCTGTGTATCCTCCTCTCCCCCAGCCTCCAGACTCCTCTTTTCCTCTATGGGGCTCTCTGCCTTCAACTTTGCCCAAACAGGGGCTTCCATGGGTGGTGTCAAGTCCAGGAGATCGGGACCACATAAGCAGCCCCTGGGGGATGAAGTCTTCCTTCTGCCCAGGCATTTGGGGTGGCCAATCCCCAACTTCAGCTCCCATTGGCAGCCAAACTATAAGATCCTCAAGGGACCCAAGGTTTGTGTCTCTGGTCTCACAGTCAAGTTCCAGGAGGCCTGGGCTCACGGGGAAGGAGTGGCAATATAAGAGCTGTTTCCCATTTTCTTTGGCCCCTGCAGGGCCATGGTAGAAACTTCTGACTGGAGAAGAGAGTCGAGGGGCAGATGAGTTTGGCCTGAGAGACGCATGTGCTTCCTTTGGCCTTGGCTGTCTTGGCTGGCAGCTTTAGAAACCCATAGAAGAAACAAGAGGAGGGTGAAGCCCAAGCAGCTGGCCTGGGGGCCTGCTGGTTTCCTAGTAGGTAAGGGCAGAGGACCCCTGGCCCAATAGGCAGGCAGCAGCTCTGGTCCCCAAGCCCAGTATGGGGACTGGGGATGTTCCTTCCAGTGTCCTTTGCTCTCCTCCGCCCTGCCTGCAGGCCCGTGGTCCCCACCCCACCTGTGCCTAGGGGAACACGGGGGCCAATGATGTGCTGCAGGTCATGCTGTCCTTGCCTGGAAGCCGGCGATCGTTGAACGTGTGCATGTTGATGACGGCGTCAGTCTTGACCATCATGGGAGGCTGCGGCTTGTGCTTGACCCGACGCTGGCAGGTAAGGGAGAAGCGGATCTCGTCGGCCATGGTACTGCAGAAGGAACGCTGGGGTGGGGGTACGGGGTGGGAGGGCAAGGGGCACATGGGTGAGGCCCGACCCTGCAACTCCAGCCAACTCCCCCCCTTCCTCCCAGAGCCTGTGCTGAAGCTACCGGGTCTCCCTCACACCTTTACCCCACCTGCCTCCTGCCCCTTGTAAGGTGATTAATTTGAGTAGCAGCCTACAGAACGTCACGTCCTTGTCTGGAGTCTAAGGTGGTATCATCTTAGCCCCATGTTACGGATGAGCCAACTGTGGCTCTGACTGGCATGCACACTCATGTTGGAGGAATGTACCCGCCTGACTTTTCTCCACTAGCTTCTGAAGGCAGGAACCAGCCAGTTTCATCCCTATGAGCCCGGCCCCCAGCTTTAGGCCTGGCTCAGAGTCAGTGCTTAAGAAACATTTGATGAATATATGGGTAACCTTGCTGGAAGGGCTTCCAACTGAGGGGAGGGTCACCGCGCTCCCACTCAGGGAAGTTCAGTACATATTTCTCAACTGGGAGGCAGGTCCCTGTAGGGCTGTGGGTGGCAGCGGCCTCTTCTGGCCTGGGTCCCTGTGGATATCCAAGAGGGACAGCTCAAGTGCAGCACTGCCCACAGGTATCTGATGACAGTGGCTCCTATGAGACCAGCTGCCAGAGGTTGTCCTGCAGCTTGTCGAGAAGGCAGTGGGGCTGGGAGGTCCGGGCATCAGCACTGAGACAGTTTGTAGGTAGGCTGTGTGGTGAAGGGGAAGGGGGACCTGGCTTTGAATTCTGTCCCTGCCTCTTACCAGCTGTGTGACCTTGCCAAGTGTCCCCTTGCTTCCCTACTAAATGCAGACATCGTCCCTCCTCGCCTCCCTTTCTTGCTTCTGAGACTATTTACTGAGACCCACTCTGTGCCAAGCACTGTTCCAGGTGTTAGGCACACAGCAGTGAAAAAGACAGATAAGGTCCTAGCCCATGGTCTAGGAGCCCATGGTCTAATGATGGGACAGAAATAGATAATAAACTTGTGAACAAATAATTTCAGAGAGGGATAACTATTATTAAGAGAATAAAGCAGTGAAATGGGATAGAGTGGGGTGGGGAGGGGGGATAGGTGGGGAAGACCACTTGAGCTTCAGCTGAATGACCAAAAGACTCTAAGAATATGGAGCTCTGGGGGAAGAGCATTTCAGGTAGATGGAACAGCATGTGCAAAGGCCCTGAGGCAGAAGTGTGCTTGGTTAAGGACTAAAAATGTGGCCAGTGTGTATGGAGCAGAGTAAGTGAGGGGGAAGGGTGGGAAGGAGGAGGTTGGAGACGTGGGCAAGGACCAGATCTCATAGGCTTTTCGGTGGAATTTGGAGCTCATTCCAATTGTAATGTAATTCTAATGGAGCCCAAAGAATTTGATTGTTATTTTTAGATGTATCATAATTTTTTAAACCATTCCCTATTATTGGACATTTAGGTTTTTTTCACATTATAGTTAACACTTCAACAAACAACCTTGTCAATAAAATTGCACATGTCCTTGGCCACTTCCATTGGGTGCATTTCTAAAAGTAGAAACTGGGGCTTCCCTGGTGGCGCAGTGGTTGAGAGTCCGCCTGCCGAGGCAGGGGACACGGGTTCGTGCCCTGGTCCGGGAGGATCCCACATGCCGTGGAGCGGCTGGGCCCGTGAGCCATGGCTGCTGAGCCTGCGCGTCCGGAGCCTGTGCTCCGCAACGGGAGAGGCCACAGCAGTGAGAGGCCCGCGTACCGCAAAAAAAAAAAAAGAAATTGGTCAAAAGCATGGCCACTTTTAAAGACTCTGGCCATACTACAAAGTTACCTTCCAGAAACTTACCCTCTTGGACTCCCCCCAGCAATATGGGAACATGTCCCTTTTCTTATACCCGTGTGAACTTGAACACCGAGAATTATCTTTGCCCCTCCTCTTTGCTAACTCAAGCGTCCTGATTATAAAGGACTCCATTTAATTTTGGATGGATGTGTAAGTGCATCTTATGCATATGACTTAACTGCAATCTCCTTCCACAGTTGCCCTGAATCTCTTTGAACTTTGCTGTGAGAGGAGCTTCCCCGCAGCCCAGTAGCCCTCAACTCAAGGTGCACATTTGAATCATGCCGTACACTTTAAGAAGCCTATTCCAGGCTCTACCACAGGCCAATTAAAACACAGTCTCCGGGAGTGAGGCCAGGGTATTAGCACTTAAAACACTTTCTCCCTGTGATTCCAATTTGCTACTGGGACCCAGAACCACTACCTAACCACAGTTGATGAATTAATCAGACAGGTTGAACCTAGCAAGCTTGGGCCGGCCCTCCTATCTCTTTATTTATTTATTTATTTTGGTTAAACTTTTGATTATGGAAATTTCCAAATATATGCAGAAGTGGAGAGAAGAGTATAATGAACCCCCTATGTAAGCATCACGAAGCTTCGACAATTACCCTGGAGGGGTTTATGCAAGGGAATGACACGGTTTGAATTAAGTTTTAAACAGGACACTGGCTGCTGTATGGAGAGCAGCTGATCGAGAGGAAAAGTGGAGGCAGGAAGGCCAGACTGGAGGCTGGTGCATGATCCAGCTGGACAGGATGGGTGTGGCCTGGTGTGGAGCTACACTGAGGGGAAAACATGCTCGGAGTCAGTGCAGAGGTGGGGCTGGCAGGGCTTCCTGGTGGACTGGATTCAGAGTGGGCTACGGTGGGGATGGGATCAGACACCACCTTGCACCTGGCACGTAGGGGGTTAGAAAACAGCGCAGACCCCGTTCCGTCTCCTCCTCTTCCCCGCGCAGGCCCCAGCTCCTGGGGGCTTACCTGCTCTCGCTCTGCTGTCTTGCGGAGCTTATATACAAACTCGCCCACAGCCACCAGCACAGACAGGACCAGCCCGGCGGCCAGGACGATGAAGATGCCCCCGATCTTCTGGATGCCCAGGGCACTGGCCTCTTTGTTTTCCTCCTCGGGACACCCGCTGCCCCGCCACCACTTCTCCTTCAGGACGTGCAGCTTGTCCTCCTCCTGCAGTTGCAGGATGGCGATGGTGATCTTGTCCCGGTATGGGGAGCCTGAGCGGGGGAGAGAGGAACCTGGCTGTCAGCAGCCTTCAGTCCACCTGTGCGCCCCTGTCAGTACCCTGGTGGGTGCCAGACACCACTGCTGGGCCTCTCAGTACGCTCACCCAAAGGGGGACCCTAGTGCCAGGAGGCCCCTCTAGAAATCCACCTATGGTGTCTGGGTGGAAGGGTCCTGATTTGGGGTGGAGAGTCTTGCCTGTGAACCCCTGTCTCCATAGGCCTGCAGAGCATCTGGGCGGCATCAGCAGGGGTGAGGTCAGGGAGAGGAGGCGTGACCTCTGAATTGACCCCCCACCTTTGTGCCTGCCCAGGTCTCCTCTGCTCAGCCCAGGCCTGACCTCGCAAGGCTTGTGGCTCTGCCTTTCTGTTTCTGGGCTGAGGAAACAGCCCAGTGGGGTTTTAAGGCTCAGTGGGGTGACCTGGGAGAGGGAGCAGGGGGCCACGTGTGCGCACGAGTGGATGTGGCGGTTTCGCTCACCCTTCGTCACCCGCCACCCTCCCGCCTGCAGCCCCACGCTCACCCATGGGCGTGCCAATGCCGTAGCCCTTGGAGTCGATGAGGCCCCCGATCTGGGTGAGGTTGCAGTTCCTCTGGGTGATGTACTCGATGGTGGTGGACTCCATGAGCAGCGCGTAGTCGGCTGTCAGCGCCCGCTGCACGCCCTCCTCGTTGTTCTTCACCAGTGCCGAGGGCTTACTGCTCATGAAGGCCCACATCTTCTCGAAAGTGGAGATCTTGGATTTCTGGGCCGTGGGGAGGGATGAGGGGTGGTGATGCACACACAGTTACTGAGCACACAGGGATCAAGCACAGCTCGCCCCTTAGCAGGGCCCGGGTCACTGAACTTAGTGCACAGTCCTCAGAGCGAGGGAGTGCGACCCACTGCTCAGATGTGGAAACTGAGGGCCTGGGCGGGTAGGTCCCCACACGCACAGCTGCTGAGTCATAAACCTGAGTCGAGCCAGCCTACCCGAAAGCACTTGGCTCTTGGCCACGGCACAAGGAGTTTTCAGGCTGTTCTTTTAAAAATTAATTTTCTCTCTCTAAGATTTATTGAACAATTAAACATGTGCAGGTCCCGTTCTAAGTGCTTTGCCTGTATTAACTCACTGATTCTTCCCAGCAATCATAGGGGGCAGGTACTATCATTAGCCCCATTTTACAGATGAGAAAATTGAGTTTACCTGTGCCTCAATTTGCCTAATTTACTCAGACACAAAGTGGCAAAACCAGGCTTCTAACCCAGGCCATCTGGCTCCAGAGCCCATACTCCTAACCATAGAGCTGCACTGCCTCGCAGAAGCCACTGTGAAGGTGGGGGGAGGGGCAGGGGCTGATGAGGGCAAAGCTCGGTGGATTCTGGGCCTCCCACTCCCACTTCGAGCAGGTCGCTCTATGTACCATGCTCCAGGGGAAGATTTGTCTGAGGCAAGTGCTCCTGTCTGTTCTCCTTCAAAACAGTAAAAGAGAAGCAGGGGGCTTCCCTGGTGGCGCAGCGGTTGAGAGTCCGCCTGCCGATGTAGGGGACGCGGGTTCGTGCCCCGGTCCGGGAAGATCCCACATGCCGCGGAGCGGCTGGGCCCGTGAGCCATGGCCGCTGAGCCTGCGCGTCCGGAGCCTGTGCTCCACAACGGGAGAGGCCACGACAGTGAGAGGCCCGCGTACCGCAAAAAAAAAAAAAAAAGAGAGAGAAGCAGGGTGAGAATTGCAGAGGGGAGAAGAGTGGGGGCAGTCAGAGCAGGTGGTCCACAGACGCCCTCAGCCTCTTGTTCCAGAGCATCCTGGGCAGGTGCTGCTCCATGAATACGGAACCAGCATCCCTGAGATCAGGCCTGGTGGGTGGGCTGCTGTGCGTGCCCCGCCTGGCTGGGGAGACTCAGAGAGGGCCTGGGGCCAGGAGAGGGGGCCAAGGTTCCATGTTGCTTGCTGCTTGGGGAGACTGGGCAGACCTGGGTGCGTGCACTCATGAGATTTCTTGGGAACTTAGTGCCTGCCGGCTGCCCGCTCCCAGCAGGGATCAGCCTTGCCTCTGCTGATCCCAGGGGAACAGGTGGCTCTGCAGGCCTCATTGTCCCTGGCTGTTTCCAAGTCTGGCTGTGCCTGTTTGTGATGTCAGCCTGTCTGACTGGCACCCGGCCCAGCTCCAGTGTGCGTGATGGCATGGGTGCGCTCAAACAGGCTGGCGCGGGGCTGCGGGCGGGGGGAGAAGCTGTGACTGCCAGGAGTGGCGGGGGGAGAGGGCTGGGAGGAAAGTGGACCTTCTCCTCTCCAGGTGTTTCCTAGCGCTAAGGGCTGTCCCCTCCAAGACTGGCTCCTGGAGACCCAAGCACGCCTGGGGGAGGAGGGAGCCCCGGAGCAGCAGGCAGCACCCCACTCGAGATTCCACCTGAGCCCCGAATCTCTTGAGTGCCAGGGATGCCCCCTTTGGGCACAGGGCCTGAGGGCGCCTTCATAGACGAGCAGCCACTCCCCTCCTGCAAATTTATCTGCCCCGAAGCTGAAGGCCTGGAAGGGCTCAGATGCCCAGAGCCCTCAGTGGGTTCCATCGGAGCAGCAAGCTGGCTGCCGCCCGCTCCTGCCATCCTCAGCCTGTCCCACTATCAGCTATTCCTGCTCCCCGGCTATTCCATCCTCCCATGGCTCCCAGATTCTCCCCCTGTCCCCACTTAGCTACTCTTGCCCTTAAGAACATTCCTGATGTCCAGCTCTTCCAACTCTCCAGACATTTCTTATTTTCTAGATAATTTCTGATAGCCAGACTGCCTTCTCCAGTTTCTCCCTTGGGTCCATTCTCACTCTGCTACTTTTCCCGCCCTGATTCTCTACAGTCGGAAGCTTTGAACTGGCTCCAATTATCCCCATCCCTGGGATTCATGCCCTGGTGTGATCCCTTACCCTTGAGTGTGGGCTGGGCTCAGTGACTTGCTTTTAACCCCCGCCCCCAGGAGTGATGGGATGTCATGCCTGAGATTAGGTTACAAGAGACTGTGACTTCTGTCTTGCTTCTGCTCTCTCTGGCTCCTCTGGCTTGCTGCTCTGATGGAAGCTGGCTGCCATGCTGTGAGCTGCCCCATGGAGAGGCCCACATAGCAAGGAACAGAGGGCAGCCTCCAGCCGACAGTCAGTGGAGATGGAAACCCTCTGCCCAACAGCCCAGGGGGAACTGAATGCTGCCAACCACCACGTGAGTGAGCTTAGAAGTGGAGCCTGGAGATGACCACAGTGTTAGCCAGCACCCTGATCCCAGCCTGTGAGAGGCCCTGCACAGAGGACCCAGCTATGCCAAGCTGATTCCTGACCCACAGACTGTGAGGTCATAATGTTGTTGTTTTAAGACACTAAGTTTGCGGTAATTTGTTATGCAGCTATAGGTAACTGATACACTCTCTTACACACATACTGACGCAAGCTACTTTTATTCCCAAGATCGTTGCTTTTTCAGATGACCAGTTCCAACTCTCCTTCTAATCAGGTTATCCAAGTCCAATCATCACTGCTTGGCAGGGACACATGGCCTCAGACACTCTGCTCTCTTGGTTATTGTAACTAAATACTATTCTCCAATCAGTGGTTTCAGCACCTCAGCTCCTTTTCCATCCCAGTCTCTCCTGCTTTCCAAATTCTCCTTCTTCTACTAGAGGTGGGAATTAGGAGTGTAGGAGGCCATCAGGGCTCCTTTTACATCTCCTAATGCATGCAGGCATGCATCCATCCATCTATCCAGCCATCCATCTACCTATCCATCCACCCACCCATCCTCTCATTCATCATGTTCATGTTCTCACCCCTTCACTCACACACTATCTACACACTAATTTATTCAACTAACTATCCACCCAGCCTTTTACTCATCCATCCATCCTACATCTCACCCATCTTACCCACTCATTCTCCGACACAACCAGCCATCAGTCACTTGAAAATGAACCACACAGGGAGCCCTGTCCCACTCCTTCTGTCTCAGAAGAGGATGAGAACTTCTCCTCTTTCTGCAAACGCCTCCCTGCATCCTCTCCCCAACACCCCATTCCTTCTATACATAGGCATGCCTGACATCAAAATATATGCTCTTCCCAGTAACACCCCATCGTAAATGGAGATAGAAATTTCCATTGGAGGCTGGCGAGGGAGAGGCTGGTATTGAGGCTGATGGGCTTTGAGGAGAGACACGTGAAAGCCTGAAGCAGGTGAAGGAATGGAATGGGGAAGATGGGTAAAGACACCAGAAAGCTTGGGCCAGTTAAGATGAAAAGTGACGATAAGGCGGGAAGCTGGCTGTGATGCTGATTTCAAGAGGTTCCGCTCTCCCAGCTCCAGCGTCAACTAATTCATTACCTTCTTCACCTTTAGGCAGATGGGTCTGAAATCTTCTTCCCTAGAAAGGTGGCCCCTGTGTTTGTCTCATATCTTGGGATCCCCATTTTCAACAAAACCCACTGATAGTTTCTGATTCCCCTTAGGTTCTGTCCTTGAGTGATTCTGTGATTCTGAGAACATCCCTGAAAAGCTTCCCTGTGCACCTCTGAGGCAGGAAGGGATACAGCCAGGGCCCCTCCTGGAATCTCAGTCCCCTCTCCTATCTTCCTGGGCCTCGTCACAAGATGCCTGAGTTCCGTCACTGGCCTGAGTTACTTACCACCCCAAGGAATGGAGTCTCACGTACCTACGACTCTAATGCCATCCTCCCTGTCCCAGCTCCAGTGGGAACCTTAATAAGCATTGCTTCAGGGCCAGTCACCCAAATCAATTAATGGAATGGCTTGGAGCAGCCGATACAGGGCGACATGCCAGGACGGAGAGGATTTTTTTATCAGTGAATTTGGCAAGAAAGTAAGTTTCAGACTCACGACTTTCAATTCTAGCCTCCTCAAAGAAGTAAATTGATTTTCCCCCACTGAAGATATTTAATCTTGAGAATTTAACATTTCTGCACAAGAAAATGTATATAGGTATATATATATATGTATAAAAATATATATCAATTCCAAAGAGAGCTGAATCTCAGGGAATGTGTGTGGGGAGGCAATGTGATTCCATGTGAGACCTTGAGTATTTTCCATACTGGAAAAGAGACCTTTTTCCAGATTAACTGGCTTTCTTATCCCTGGATATGGAGTCTTTGGCCTTATTGGATCCACGTACCCGAGCAGTTAATCATGTCTCTTGGGTTATTTTCATGGGGACCAGGAGGCTCCCTGCCTCTGCGCACTTCGCCAGGGCAGACTTGCTGACCCTCTGGCCCAGCAGCTGCCTCTGCTGTCTGCATGTGCCCCTGAGGCTTGCCTGTGCGGGGGCTGCAGGCTGGCCCCTGAAGGGAGAGTTAGGAGGTGAGGGCTGCAGGCTGACCCTTGCAGGGGGGAGTCAGGAGGCGAGGGCTACAGGCTGGGGATGGAGGTGGTGGGAGGGGTCGGCTCCACTGCATGGACTCTGGTGTCACACCTAGCTGGGTTCAAATGCCAGCTCCTTCTGTGACCACAGGAAGTGATGTCACATCTCTGAGCCTCACTTTCTACATGTGTAAAATGGGAATCAGCTTAGCACAGAGCCAGGTTCCTAGGAAGTGCCTGATAAGTGGCTAGCGTCATTCTCTGTCTTCAAGCCTCCTTTATTCTCTTTAAGGTTCAGTTTTCTCATCTAGAAATTGGGGATAATAATTTCTAGAGTGCAGAGTTTCTATAGAAACTAAATGACATAGTACTCAGTGGCAGAAAATTCCAGTGCTGAGACAGGCCAGGCAGAGTACTGTTAATAAGTAAAGACTGCTGAGTGGAGTTCTAATAAGCGGGAGACGGCCGCCGCCTCTTGGCACCTGACAATCTCTCTTCGGGAGAGCCAGCTCAGTGATGCCCCTTCATCTTTCACATTTTCGAGAAGCTGGATATGTGAATTTTTTAAATGCAAAAATCTCCCCATTTTAAAATGCTGGCCACTAATTAAAAATATATAAGAGGGCTTCCCTGGTGGCGCAGTGGTTGAGTGTCCGCCTACCGATGCAGGGGACACAGGTTTGTGCCCCGGTCCGGGAAGATCCCACATGCCGTGGAGCGGCTGGGCCCGTGAGCCATGGCCGCTGAGCCTGCGCGTCCAGAGCCTGTGCTCCGCAAGGGGAGAGGCCACAGCAGTGAGAGGCCCGCGCACAGCAAAAAAAAAAAAAAAAAAAAAAACTAAATATATATATATATATATGAAATGTGCTGCCCCCCAAATCGTATCTGTGAGCTAAACAGGGCTGTGTATCACCAAGAATAAACAATAAAAATAGTTAACATTTATTGTATGCATTCTCTGTGTCAGGTATGGTTCTAAGTTTTCTATATAAATTATCCCATTTAATCATCTCAATAATCACCTCTACAAGGGGTGTGTGTGTGTGTGTGTGTGTGTGTGTGTACTATTATTATACCCATTTCATAGGTGAGAAAACCGAGGCACAGAGAGGTCATCAGTAACTGAGTCGTTTTCAATAACTTCCCATCATCCCCAGGCCTCCCCTGCCCCTTTTGCTGCCTTCTGCCTGCCTGCTCTGGGTCTCTTCTATTCTGAGGACCTCTGGGCTCCCCCTGAAGTGTTTAGCTCTGTGCAGGGGTAGACAGCCATCCTGTGATAGAGGCACCAATGTCCTCCACAAAGCCCCCAGGCCCAATCTGGAGGGACCTGGAAGAAGAGAGGTTCTCCAGGTGTCCACTGGCTGGAGCTTCTCCATGGGACTGCAGTTAAACCCTTGCCTCAGGAGGGGACTACATGGCAAAAGGAGAAAAGGGGCCAGCCAACTTGCCCATCTTCTGGGTCAGCCAAACAGAGGGGCATCCAGAGGAGAAAGCCTTTGCCTTCAATGTGCTGTGTGCCTAGCACTGGCCTAACCACTGTGTATACAGTGGCTGATTGAATCTCCTTGCTAATTGCTGCATGGTGGGAATCAGTATCCATGTCATCCAGGTGAGCAAATTGAGGCTCAGAGAAGTGAAGTGACTTATCCAAGGTCACCCAGCACAGACAACAGCCAAGACTCAAGTCCTGGTCTGTCTGACTCTGAGACTGCGCCAGGCTGCACCACAATGAATTCTGCCTGGTCACTGCATTTCTGTCCTCCTGTCCTGCTTCTGCTTGAAAGCAGGGCTAAGGCTCTATCAGAGAGGCCAGCAGACAGGTCAGGAGAAACTGGGAGCTGAGCTTGGGAGCACCCTCCTGAGCCTTGCAGCCCAGGGAAGAGTCTGCTGAGCAGCTGGAAGGTAGGGAGATGGACTGGATGGCCTCTCCAGGCACCTTCCAGGCTCAGTTGCTAGGATGGGGCAAAGCTGTGCAAGGGGTGGGGCTTGACAGTGCCAGGGACCTGGGGAGCCTGGAACTCTTGGTCCCCAGCTCTATCTCTTTCCTAAGTGGCTGTCACTCACACACAGTCCCTCCCACGTGTGATGTGTCTCTCCCACCGCAACACCAAAGAGGGCTAAATCCTTGGAGAAGCTGTCTTCTGACATCCTCTGCCTTCAGAGCTGCCCAGCCCTCCCCGCCAAGAACACGCTTTCCCAACGTCCTCCTTTCCATTTGCCTACATATTTTTACAGCCAAACAACACTTTCAAAGGCCTCCTTTTTCTTCTCCTAATTAATTTTTATCTTCCAAGACAGAGGGAGGACAACACAGGAGACATTGTTTGTGATGTTTGCTGTTCCCTGACAACTCTTCAAATGAAATTTCCTCTGGAATGATGGGCTGCCACTAGCCACGCGTCTCCCAGGCTACAGGGTGGGGGAGCGAGGGGTCTGGAGCCCCCCGAGAGACCGGCGTCTCGCTTCCTGCTGTTGTCATCTTTGGATGGGAATGGGCTCTCTCCCTCGAGTGCTACTCTCAGCCAGGGGGGCTTTTAAGACAGTTTGCAGCTTAACCAGGAAACATGCTAACTGCAGAAATGAAGTTCATTTGCCCTGTGCTCTGGAACCTTCTGGGGTGCTACCTGCTGGGTTCCTGTCCTCAGCATGGTCTCCTGTATTTGCTTTACTTGGCCTCTGCTGTCTTTTAATTCCATCCTTTAAATTCGACAACGGCATCCACTCAACGTGATTATTTAAGCAACTAGGATGTGCCAGGATGGTTCTAGGCTGGGGATACGGCTTCACTCTTCCCCAAGGAACTCCTGGGCTGTGGCTGGCTCTTTAGAGAAACAATATGGACACGGAGACAAAGAGCACAGGCATTAGAGCCAGACTACTTGGATTCCAATCCCAGCGCTGCATTTCACCAGCTGTGTGACGTTAGGCAAGAAGTATGAACTCAGGTTACTTTCTGAGCCTTCCTTTCATCATGTGTTAGAGGTGATAATAATAGTCTCAACCTTCTAGGGATGTTATGAGGATGATAAGAGTGAATACAGGTAAAGTACTTGGAATGTTGCCTGGTACACAGTAAGTGCTCAATAAATGTTACTATAGTTTTGACTTTGCCAATGTCTCCTAGACATCCAATGGCAACCTCTGGAGCTGATTCCTGTTCAGTCCTAGTGCCAGTCTTGCTGTATACACTCACGGGTGGGAGAGAGGACCATCCCTCCAGGAGAAGACCCTGGAGTGGCTGCGGGAGAGGGCGGTGTGTGTGCAAACAAAGTATCTGACTGTACATCCGGCTCCATTGATCCTTGATCTGCTGTTGGATCACCCGCAACTCACCCAGCCCCTCTGGACCTCTGTTTCTCTAGGTTAAACTCAGGTTTCCTTCCAGCTCTAACTTGAAAGTGACCATAAGGAGGTTACCCCCAGGCCCAGTGCAGGGGTGGGGAAGGGGGAGGGCTTGAGGAGGGAGGTATGACTAAGGAGGGTGGGCTGGGGGTGGGGCAGGGAGGAAGGAAGTTTGTCCAGGGACCTTCTAGGAGGGTCTTTTCTTCTAGCTCATCATCCGAGGTGGGGATAATGCATCCACACTCAGGTTCCTCTCTGCCTACATAACAGTCCCACCGCTGCTGCCGATGGAAGGGAGCCTAGGCAAGAGGGCTTTCATTTGAACTAAAGCAGGAGACAAGGTGGCCAGAGAGCAAGCGGAATTCATTGGTGATCAGGAGGGCAAGGAAGGGGAGTTGGTTCTGCAGGGGGATGTGGAGTTGCTGTTTCTGGCCAAAGGCCCTTGCGAGCCTGGGCCCTTAAGCCCCAGCATCCCAGCTGGGTGGCAGCATCTGTGTCCCTCCCCTGCCCTCCTCACTGCACCATTCACAGGGAAGGTGGGTGAGGGTGGAGCGGGCTGAGGGAGGTGCTGCTTGATGCCGAGGACAGCAGCTCGGTGGGGAGCAGGGACCAGGCTCTTGGAAGCCAATCTGAGCATCTTAGCATGGAGGGAGGCAAGGGCATCCAATCAGTGGCAATGAGCCTGCACTGGGCTTATTTATGCTGCTTCCCTTTGATTGGGAGCCCTGCTTAGAGACGGGCTCATCTGTAATGCATGAGGAATGCTCTAGTACAAAGGGTTGGGCCATAGCCTGCGGACAGGCAGAAGCAGGCGCAGCACACACGCGCACACACACACACGCACGTACAAACACACACACGCACACGCACGCCCATCCCCCCACTCACACTTATCTAAGCACACCTGTTGGGACATTTAAGCAGACAGACACGTGTGCATGTTCCACCTACGTATCCACAGACACTGGCACACACCTGTAAACAATCATAGGCACATATCCACATGCCCAGATCACAGAGACACATGCACACATATGCTGGTCAGTACATATCTGCAGACACACACGTCCAAGCATAAAGACACACAAGCACCCAGACAGGCTGGCTCTGGTACATGGACACACACGTGCACACATACACACATGAATGTGCCTTCACACGTCGTATACCGCTACACGCGCACGTGAAGGCACTCACATACTCACATCCTTGCTCGCCCTCATGAACACACACACCGGGTCCCAGAGAGCCCCTAGCGTGCTTAGGACAATGCTTTATCTTCCCCACACTCTAAGTACGCGGTGGTGACCTTGTAGGAAGACCCAGTTTGCCAGAGGCAACATCCCAGAGGGGAGTCTGTTTCCTCTCTTCGCTCTTCACTAAGCAGCTGCTTCTACCCTTAAGAAGAGGCACAGGGGAGGCCGGGGTGGGGGGAGTGCTACTGGGGCTCCACGCCCAGGAGGTAGAAGGCTTTCCCACACAACCCCTTCTTTCTGTCCTTACTCAGGCCCCATTGGAGGCTCAGTCTGTCACTCAGAGGCTTAGCCTGGAAGGAGGCAAGGGCTGGGGGATGGGGAACCAGGGCCCGGAGGAAAGCAAACCCCCCCAGGCTTTCAGACGGATTGACTACTAAACACATACATGAATGAATGGACCCATAGCCACAGAATGCCCAGATCCTGACCATTTCTGAGAAATCATTAGAGCAGTGGTCCTCAAAGGGTGGGCCCTGCACCAGCAGTCTCAGCCTCACCTGGGAACTCATTAGAAATGCACATTCTCAGGCCCCCCCCAGGACCTACTGAATCAGTAACTTCAGGGGTGGCGCCCAGCAATCTGGGAGTTCCCCAAGCCTTCCGGGTGATTTGGACACACACTCAAGTCTGAGAACCGTGGCTCAGAACATGGGCTTTGGAGAAAGGCAGGCCTGGGCCAGCCTCGGGCTCCTTCAGCCGTGAGTCCTTGGACAACCCGCTTAATGCTCCAGGCCTTAGTCTCCACACGTGTAAAGTGGAAACAACTGCAGTACCTACTTCACGACATTTGTCACGAAGATTAAATGAGACCAAGCATGGAGCACCTGGCCCACTGTGAGCTCTCAGTGGTGGTAGCTATATTATTATTACTTTAATTTCCAGAAGAACATTTACAGCTATCGGTGGTCAGGGTCATTCAGTTTCCTAAACCCTCAGCTACTCTAGTAGAAGGTGAAAAAACAGTAAGGAACTAAGCCAACGCTTTACAAAACAGGAGGGTGCAGCAAAGTCATGGCCAGATCCCCATGAGAGCAGTAACCTGAGCAGCTGACAGGGGCTTTACACGGACACCAGCATTCCACGAGCGTAATATGCTAAGGAACGCTTGTACATGCTTGTTCAAGTTTTAAGCCTCCTTCCTTCCCTGGAGGATGTTCCCCCTGCTGCTCTCTCAGTGGTGGAGAGCTCACCCCAAGCCCAGGCCAGCCTCTTGGAAGTGGAGGCCGCTGAGAAGCAAAGCCAAGGGCAGGGAGCCCCCTGGTCCCAGGGCCTGTTTGTGTGTCTGGGCCATGCTTCTCCTTCCCCCTTTTCCAGCCTCTTCTCTCCACCTGTCCTCCTCTGATGATTTAAGGAAACACAGCATATACATGCTGCTTGTCCCAGGTATGGAAACTTCTAGGACTTGTGCTGGGACCAGCCCAGATGGCCACATCACTACAGCTCCTCAAAGTCAACTGGTCCCAAACAGGGATGGGCGGAGCCCTGGGGATTTCTGGTCCTTTGGCTCTGTGTGGTTAGGGAAGGATAGTGAAGGGAGGGAGAAGGTCTCACCTTGAAGAAGGTCATGGTGGCCCCGTCCTTGACAGCCCCGTACTCGATTTTGGTTTGCTTGGCCAGGTCATCGGCAGAGTCGATGGGCGATTCCATGCGCTCCACGGTCAGAAAGGCAGCCAGGTTGGCCGTATAGGAGGAGATGATGATCAGCGTGAAGAACCACCAGATGCCACCAATGATGCGTGTGGACAGGGCTTTGGGCATCAGTTCAGACCCTGGGAGGAGGGAGGAGGAGACTGGTGGTCCCTGACGATGCCCAGACCAGGGTTGCTCTGGTCCTCTGGGACACGGATTCCACTGACAACCTAGTAACAGCGGAGACCTCTTCCCTAGACCAGTGGTTCTCCAAGTGTAGTTCCTGGACCGTCAGCATCACCCGGGAACTTGTTAGAAATGCACATTCTCAGGCCCTGCCCCAGGACCTAATGAACCAGTAACTTAGGGGTGGGGCCCAACAATCTGGGCTTTGATAAGCCCTCCGGGTGATCCTGATGCAGGCTAAAATTTAAGAACCACCGCTCGAGAAAAACACACACATGCACAACATTTCCCAGGCTTGTCAGACCCTCTGATGCCTATCCGTGAACCACCTGTGTGGTTCTGAACACCTGGAAGTCTTGAGCGAATCCTGCTCTTAGCTCTTAGTTCTCTGTGCGATCATGTGTCAGACAACTTCCCTCTCTGGGACTCTGTAAAGCATCGTCCTTCCTCTGTCCCAGCCTCATGCAAATACCACAGTGCTGCTGTAATGATATAATTTGAGGAGGAACTGTGTTGGAAATACAAATGGTATACAAATATAAGATTGCTATAGGATGCTTTGCAGGAGGAGAAAAAGCAACATTTTTTTGAAGCTCTTCGCCGAAATAGATCACTCCTCCTCCCCGACCTTGGGTGCGAAGCACAATTTAGCTGAAACCTTCTAACTGAAGTAATTAACTAGGTGGCTTTCAAGAGATTTAAATAGCAAGTGACTCGTGAACTTTCCAGAACATTCGGCCCTGCCGTCTGAAAAGCGTCTGCTTTGATATGGATGAATTCTTTTCTCAATCACTCAAGGGAGAGTTTTTCAAATACATAACTATTTTTCTCCCTCCTAATCAAAACCTTGTGGGGAATACATCAGGGGCCAGTGCTTTGAATAAGCAGCAGGAGGTGAAAGGGAAGCTATTACTGCATTGAGGGGCCTCCAGGTCCTTCCCAACTGTCAGTGAACAAAGATGATGAATGAAGAAGCAAGGTGAGGCTTCAGGACACTCATTAATGGTGGGGACGGAGAGAGGCACTTCCTTCTAAAGCTGCCTGTCACTTCCCAGCTGCTGGAGACCACGCCCCCGCCTCCACCCCCAGCTTCATCTGCCTGGCCCTCCCCCAGGCAAGGGGCTAGAGTTGCCCCCAAAGGGAGAATGACTTATTTTACTTGTTTGCTTGGTGAGCTCTGCCAGGCTCTGTTGGGCCCCTGACCCGGCCTCTGTCGTGGCTGGGAGTTCGCTCAGGTCAGGGTCCTTCATTCAAGTGCCCAGCACAGGGCTTGGCGTGTAGTGGGGACTCAGGAGACACTGAGATAACATCAGTCATTCATTCCTTTGGCATTTGCTGGTATATATCTACTGAGGACCAGAGTTTGTGCTGGGCCTAGAGGATACACACAGATGAGTGAGGGACAGAGACATTCTTTGCCCCTCGGATCTCCTTCCCTCCCTGGTGCCCTTGTTGCCCACTGTCCCTCTGTGGGACCCTAACCCAGGCAGAGGTAATGAGCAGAGGCAATGAGCACTTGGCTCCTGGTCATCAGGGCTTGGGGGTGGGGTTCTTCTGGGGGTCTTTCCTGGCTGGGCTTCCCTCCCCCTGTGCTTGCCCTCCAGCCCCTGGTGTTTCTGCACTGTGCTCCTTGTAGGTGCCCAGCTTTCTGAGATATTTGAGCAAGTGCAGATCTTTCCAAAAGATGGGCTACCAGCCGGGGGGAGGTGCAGCATCCCAACCTTCCCTCAAAAGGATGTAAGAAAAAATGGCGTCCTTCTGTGTTTACCAGCTCTGATGCACTGAGGCTAATGTCCCCACCTCAGACATGCCCTTTTCGACTACCAGGCTCCCCAGAGTCCAGTTCCCGCTACATTCTGAAGTTTTCATAATCCATCTCTGTCCTCCAGCCCCATGGCCACTACCTCGGCTCAGGTATCATCAGCTCATTCCTGCAATAGCCTCCCACCCAGCCTCCCTGCCTCCAGTCTCCCCTCATGCTCAGCCCAACTTTGCTCAGCCAGATTCTGTGGTGGTGAGGCCATCGGTGGGGTTGGCCCCAGCAGACAAGATGCTGTATGTCCATTGCAGCTGGAGCAGGAGGGGCTGGGGATGAGCCCTGCATGCCATGGGGGGGGCGTGGCTTATACGCTTCAGCCTCAGACCATGAGCCGGTCCAGCCACAGTAGTGATGGAGCTTGGGGACCTGGGAAAGGGCACACGCCTAAGCAGCCAGGTGTCTGCAACCTTCTGAGGGCTTGGCAGTTCTGAGGCTGCCCTGGAGGGTGGGGCTGGCTCTGCTGACACTGGAGAGGAGGCTGCCTGGGGAGGGCACACATACCTTGCTGCATCAAGGACCCCATTCCAAACCAGAAGCTGTTCAGCAGAGTGAAGTTATTTTCTACCACCTCGGAGCCAGGGTTGCAGGGGTGAGCATCATACCACTCATAAGGGCTGAACCTGCAGCAGAAAGAGGGGGGCAATGAGGCGAGGCTACGGGGAGACGGGAGGGAAGGAGTGTCCAAGCCACACAAGCCGGCGGTTTAGCAATCAGTGATATGCCGACCACTTTAGCATCAATTCCCTCACCGTTCTGCTGGGAAGGCAGGGAATGGGAAACCAGGGCCATTTTCCTTCTCATTCTTTATTGTTAGTGCCCTTTTCTGGTGATAAAAGTAATTCAGCAGTATCTCTTAGAATTAAAAGTGCACATGCCCTTCAACCTAGCAATTCTGCAACTCATTATCCATCCTACAAAAAACACTCCCACAGGAGCACAAAGAGAAGTGTGTGAGGGTGTTTATCAAAGCATTATTTGTAATAGCGAAAAACTGGAAACAACCTAAATGTCCTTCAATAGAGGAATGATTAAATAAACTCTGCCACGGTCGTACTTTGAAATATCACGCAGCTGTTAGAAGAGACGTACCAACAGGGAAAGATCTTCAACACATATTGTTTGGTTTTTTACAAAAAGTGATAAAAATAAGAACAATATGATCACATCTGTATAAATAGATTCCTGAAGACATCGTTGCATACCTATTTATGTACCTTTGTATATAAATGCATATAGGGTCTGGAAGGATCCATATCTAAAAAAATATCACTGTTTACCTCGCGGGGGGGTTGTTAAAATGGCAGAAGAAATTTCATGGAAGCCTGTTCCTTTGTATGTATTACATGAATTTTGAAAAATGAGAACAGGCTTTTGAATTACTTGTATACTTTAAAAAACCTTAAAATGGAGAAATAGTAAAATACACTCTTCACAAAATAGTCAAACAGTACAGAATACAATGGGAAAGTGAAAGTACACCATGATCCCACCCTCTGGGGAAAACAATGTGTTATATATTTTTTTCAGATTTTTCTCTCTGAATATGCAAATACATGCATGACAGGAAAAAATGTTATTTAAAACTCCCCACTGCCTTCTAAGGAAGAGAAGTCCTGATAACTGGAGGAATCTTTGTTTACTGTGTGAATTCCAGTTGAGGAATTGGACATGTAAGCTGGAGGAAGTTGGAACACTCTGGAGAGATTGAGAGAAAGTCCCCACCAGGCTGGAGTGGCTGCAGTGACTGGGGTGACTGGAGTGGCTGGTGTGGGGTCAGATGCTGAGATGAGAGACCCGGAAGGAGAGACATGTCTGATAGAATTTTGTTTTGTTTTTTAAAAAGTGTGATGAGCTTTAAGTGTGATGTTGTGACTTTCCATCCCCCTTCTAAAAGCTTTAGTCAATTAAACATTGATCACCAATGCTCACATGAGAAGAATTTTGTTTTCACAAAGCAGGAAGGTCCTCCAGATAGGAAAGTGCAAAGTGAGGCTTCAAACCAAGATGGGGATTTTCAAAGTGAATGACCACGGACTGGTTAGAGGCTCTAAACATCCATAAGAAAGAGACAGAGGATGAAGAGAGTAGAGATGAGAGACTGTTGTGAGAAGGGTTTTCGAGAAAGCCTTTGGAGAGCTGTGTGTTCAGGGGCCCCTGCATTGAAGTCTAGGGAGAGCAGCTTCCACAGGGCGGCTGGGGGAGCTCAGGGGTGGCTCTGGAAGGAGCAGATGTGGTGGACACCACCTGGGAAGTCTGGAGGGCAGGGGTCGGGCTGATACGTGCTTCTCAGGTGAGACAGGAGGGTGAGTCCTTGCTGCACGGCACCGGCCTGCAGGCCCAGACATGGCCAGGGCTAAGGACGTTTCCCTGGACCAGATGGGCCCATGTAGAAAAGAGATCCAGCCCAGATCCACCTTGACTCCTATCCGAGAAGGGCGATAGGACTCCAACAGGGAGAAGCCATGGAGCAGGGGCTGCTGGAGGACCAGGTGCTGAGCGGGGGAGTGGGCCGAGCAAGGAGGCGCTGCCGAAGGGGGTCTCCATGGGGGCGAGGGGAGAAGTCTGGTCTGTGAATGAGGGTAGAAATGTTGAGGACTATACCAGACTTAGCCTTCTAACTTTTGAGTTGGAACAGTGTGTTTGTGCTTTAGAGAGAGACCTAGGGTTTCTGAGCTCTGGAAGCAAGCCAAAAGTGACAGGTCCTGGCAGGACTTTCACTGGGGCAAAGAAATTCACCTCTGATGGCACTGGAAGGTGGGTGAGAGACAAAGTAAAGATGATTTCTGATGAGCTCTCATGAGCCCTGCTTTTTAAATGTACACACACATATACAAAGTATATATATGATATATGGGATAATCTTTTAACACACACACAAAATCATATCATATATCTTGTCTTAGATCTTGGCTTTGCACTTAATAAGTCACCAGCCTCTTTCCAGATCAGTCCTTCCTGACCCCCTTTATTCTCTATAACTAGTTAATAGGTGTTTTTTAATACATTTTTAAAATTGAGGTATAGTTAATTTACAATGTGTTAGTTTCAGGTGGATAGCATAGTGATTCAATTCTGTATATGTTCTTTTTCAGATTCTTTTCTATGATAAGTTATGACAAGCTACTGAGTACAGTTCCCTGTACTATACAGTAGGTCCTTGTTGCTTACCTGTCTGATATACGCTAGTGTGTATGTGTTAACCCCAAACTCCTAATTTATCTCTCCCCCCCACCTCCCCACCATCCCCTTTGGTAACCCTAAGTTTGTTTTCTATGTCTGTGAGTCTATTTATGTTTTGTAAATAAGGTCATTTGTATCACTTTTTTAGTCAATAGGTGTTTTTAACCATTCCTCTCTGATGGCACTTAGGCTGGCCCTATTTTCCACTGTGGTACACTCTGCTGAAAGAAACATCCTTGGCCACACTTCCGTGGGTACCTAGGCCAAAGGGCAGCCTTGTCTAGGGCTTTGCTGAGAAGGCTTTCTAGATTGGGGGGAACTGTAAAGTGGGGCTCAGTGGTGACTTTCAACAGGATAAACTCCCAGAGGTGGAATTGCTTACCATGATAAAAATAACTGGTCTCAAATGGGCCTCTTGGTTATCAAGTACTGCTATAGACCTGGGTCCTCGCTACCCCTCGAGAGGCCGACAGTGCAGCAGGCGCCCACTTTACAGGTGGGGAGGTGGCTTGGAGCAGTCTAGGTGACTGCAATCTTGCGGTCAGAGGGTGGAAAGGCCCAGATTCGAACTCCAAGGCCACCGGAGGGAAGAGGATGGGATGGGCGCTGGAGGGCGCCACCAAAGTGAGTGATGGATCTCGGACTTACGGCTTTTGTGGCTACAACGGGTTCTCTCAGTCTTGCAAGTAAGTCGGAGATGGTAGAGGCTGACCTGGAGATACTCTGTGTCCCCTCAGGGGAGAAGGCTAAACGCCGGCCCCTGGGTAGAAGGGCAGACGGAGCACTGACTGGCCGGGACCATCTCTTCCCTGGGACTCTCATCTGTACTGGATTTGGCTGGAATGTGACTCCTGGGGGCTGGACTGGCGGCTCGCCCCCGGCCCTGCCTCTGGGGTTGGGCACTTAGGATTATCTCCTCGTCATGAGTGCCAACTGTCCTGCTCTCTGTGGTGAGAAGCATCCGCCCTCCCTTCCTTTTTTCTCACTGAGCATGAAGCAGAATATCCTGGTGGCAGAGAAACGCCTTGGTCAATGCCTGGACCCCTGATGCTAGACAGGCACAGGTCAGGCCAGTTTTTTTTTTGTGTGTGCTGTACGCGGTCCTCTCACTGTTGTGGCCTCTCCCGTCGCGGAGCACAGGCTCCGGACGTGCAGGCTCAGCGGCCATGGCTCACGGGCCCAGCTGCTCCGCGGCATGTGGGATCTTCCCGGACCGGGGCACGAACCCGTGTCCCCTGCATCGGCAGGCGGACTCTCAACCACTGCACCACCAGGGAAGCCCCAGGCCAGTTTTTAGGATGGACAGCCCTGTGCCCTGCTGGAGCTGCCCGGAGGGGGCCTGGACACCTGCCCACCCTTCGCAGACCCCATCTCTTGGGCAGCTGTGTCCAGCTCTCCGGCAGCCAGCAAGGAGTGGTCCAAAGGACACAGGCCACGTGGAGGCGAGGGGACAGAGGGCCACATCCACACTACAGATGTGCTGTGCTCGACCTCAACAGTATTGTAAAAAATCAAATTAGTGGCTACTTATAAAAGCCCTGAGGCTTCACATGAAAATCTGAACCTCTCTCTAAAATCATGGACCCCGCAGCACTGGTCTGTGTTCCTGTTTAGCACAGTCGGTTGGAGCTGAGTGGTAGTCACCCTTTTCTCCACGTGTGTGCTCGAGTTTGCCTCAGTCCCCACTACTCCCTGCCGCCTACCACCCAGCCTGCTTCACTCCCTCATGCTTCCTGTGTGTGCCACCCCTGATTTAAAGTCGGGCAAGTCTTGGTTTGAAGCCTAACACTCCACGGAAAGGCTTTCTGACTTTGGGCAAAGACTTAACCCCTGTGAGCCTCAGTTTCTGCTTTGGTAGAGTGGAGACAATCGTACCGACCTCACAGGACTGCTGTAAGGATTTGACAGGATGGGTGTGAATTGTGTCGTCAGAGGGTTACACTGTGTGACAATTGTCCTACGATGCTGTTCATGGCTCTGTGGCCGAGACCCTTGTCCCTCTCCTCTCTCTCCGGCATCCTGTGTCATTCCAGCAGCTCCAGAAATCCCATCTCTTCCAGAAAGTCTTCCCAGCCTAACCTTGAGGGGGGGGGCTCCTACCTGCCTGGCCAGGAGGTGGGTGGGAAGGAGGTTGGGCTGCCAGCAGCTGATCAAAGGCCAGGAATTAGAGGGGGATGGGAGGCACATCAAATGAGCAACGCTGATGCTGGAAAAACTCCAGCTGTTTGCAAGGGGGTGGGAGCCAAGAGGCCGGCTGGAGCTGCTAAAATTATGGTGAGAGCTCTGGAGAATGGCTCCTGGCTTTCAAAGACTTGTTAGACCATTAGAGACAAGAGGCATAATGAAGGTCTCTCTGTGGCAGGCTGGGCTGCCGGCTGGGCGAGCAGGCAGGCAGCATCAGGCCTGCCGGCAGCAAAGAGCTTCGGAGGCAGGACAATTTCCTCTCTCACATCCTTCCCTTTGGTCTGTCTCTGTGTGGGAGGAGGGAGTGAAAAGAAGCAGGGTTGGGGGAAGGCTTTCAAAGAAGACTCAGGAGAGAAAAAGGCCGAAACACCAAGTCCTTGGATCTCAAACTGCTTCTCCGGAGAAGTCTCGCTTCACACCGTGTTAGAATTTAGAGAAAAAAGAACCAGGGCAGGGGCAGGGGGTGGGGCTGGAGGCTGGAGGCAGGAGGCAGAGGGCCCAGGAGCCACCAACTTGGGGCGGGAACAGAACACGCATGTCCAGGTGGCCAAAGATGTGGGTTGCAGATAAAACACTTGGTGACCTGAGGTCACTTGCCGGATGTGTCCCTTATTGCTAGGATGGCCTTGGCGCGTACTGAGCCTTTCTGAGTCCAGATGTCTCCCCTTCATGGGAGGCTGTGAGAATTAAATAAGATAATTGGCTGCAAAGGACAGAGCATGGCGCTCAGTAAACACTGAGCTAAACCTGTTTCCTAGTGACCTCTCCCTACCACCCACCAGTAAGGATGTGCTGTGTCTACTTCACGTGAACAACTAAACATGCAAGGGTATTGCTAGTACGCGTTAGAGGCAGGTATGTGCGTGAGCCAAGTTTCTGCATGTGTGCATGCATGTGAGTTTATGTGGCATTGTTCCCCCTGCTGTTGTGGACTGGATGGACACAGTCTGTTTGCCAAGTTTCAAGCTACCTGCTGGGCCACCCAACGCGCCTGGGTCTGCTGTACTGGGTGCCTGGCCCAGGTGGTGCAGCCTTGGGCAGCGACTTAACCTCTCCTTCTCATAGGACCTGGGATACAACTGCTGCCTCTCAGAGTCATGGACGCAGACCAGGGTGAAGACTGGGGGATTCAAGCTCAGAGGCCATGGAATGATCCCTGAGCGATATGAAAGGATCTGAGCCTCACGGAGGGAGGCAGGAGAGCAGGTACAGCAGTGGCCTGAACCTGGGCCTTCTGTGCCAATTGCTGAGGATGGGGGGACCTGTCTGGCTCCCTGAGCCTCTAACCCTGGGCCAGACCTCTGGTCAAGGCATTGCCCTTACCTGGCGATGACAAAGAGGACACAGCTGACACCCAGGTAGGCGAGGAGCACGTACATCCAGATGTCTGGGGACAAGGGGTTGAGGAAGGAGAAGACACTGGGGTTGGTGCCATTGGGCTTGCGATAGAGGATGCTCACACCGAGGGTCATGAAGGGCTTGGAGAAGTCGATGGCCTTCTCGCGGACGTGGGTGATGGTCAGGGGGGCCACAGCCAGATCTGCCTTCTGCAACGAGAGACAGACAGACTATGAGCAAAGCCTAAGGCTAGCAGGGGACAGAGCACCCCTTCTTGAAGGGAGGAGAGACGAGGGAGTGAAGTGGAGGCTGTTGCCTGAGCCCTGGATCACTTCACCACTCTTTAGTTTCAATATTTACTGACCCTTCTTCCGGGCCAGGCCATGCCCAGGGTGCTGGGAGACAATAATGAATTAGATCTAACCCCTGTCCTCCAAGAGCTCATGGCCTTGAGGAAAAGGACAGTGGTATCAACATGCAGAGAATGGAACCCTATTGCAGCTGTAACCCATGTGGTCCATTCTCAAAATGGTGCCTTTCAAATACAGTTCAGCAATCTTCAAACATTTAAAAATAGCTGGTGTTCTTTCTTTGTGACTATCAAAGGTCATGAAGAGGACACAGAATCCACAGCAACCCTTATTTGTATCTAGTTTCCTCTCCTATCTACTTCTTGCACGCTTCACGCCAGTTTGGATATTCTATATATCCTCAAAGCCCCCAAAACCAGTGGGGCAAAAATAATACTCTCTTTGGAGGGAAAGGGTGGGGAAGAAACTAAACAGGCAACTTCAGAGCCCTCTTTAATAGGAGAGGGGAGGCAAGAGAACAGAGCAGAGGAGGAAGGGAAGGGACTGGGGAAGGCTAGGGATGCCCATAAGTTGATCAATCTTAGCCCATCACAATTTTAACAAGGGGAATGATTAAAGGTCTGTATCTCTGGTCTGAGCTTTTTCTGACTAAAAATCTACCATCTCTCATTTCCATCTTTGCAGGCTTTCCTCACTGCTCTCCTCTTGCACAGGCCCCACTAAGCTGCTTCCTGTTTACCACATTCCCTTCTTGACCTCCATGCTTTGCACACACGGTGCCCTGTTGAGAATGTCTCTTCCTGCTGTCTAACTCTCATCGCCTTCCATATTCCTTTGCATATGCTATGTCTTCCAAGAAGCCCTCCCTGATATCCTCCAATTCTAAACTCCCATGAAGCTTGCGCTGTCCCACGGTAAGGTCCTAACCTGCTCAGTTGAAATGGCAGTCTGTGCAGCCATGTGTCTTTGTGTCATATCTGCCTATTTACCTATGAGTCGCTAAGCGCAGTTGGGACTGTGGCTGACTCACTGCTTTGCTTCTCTACTCCCCAGCCCCATCTCAGCCTTTGCAATATTTGTTAACTAATAATGTGTCCCTCTGAGAGGCTGTGCCTTGGGCTCCTGTGGGTATTTACACACCAGAATGTGAACCAAGTTATCACTTCCCTTCCTCGGGTGGGGCAGGACAGAAAGAGAGGCTGAGTCCTAAAGACCAGCACTAAAGACCCTTCTGCTAAGGGCAGCAGCTGCCTCTGAGAACCCCCTTCCAAACAATAGTCTCTAGGCAATCATCCACTGACTTGGCCCAGCTTAATTAATTAACTGAGTATTTAAACAATTAATTGTTTTGTGAGCTTCACTAGGCACTAGGGATACGCAGCTGAGCCACACAGACGTGGTTTCTGCCCTCCTGGGGCTTATAGTCTAGTAGGGCAGACAGACGTTAATCAAATTGTTTTCTAAGTGGTAGCTATTAACACATCTCTGACTACACCGATCCTAGAATAGGAACCAGCAACCAAGTTGAAATGAAACTTCAAGACAGGGAGGACTGGTATGGGTAGAGCCCCAGCTCCTAAATGACTCTGCAGGTGCTCCAGGCTGCGGGGCACTGGCACTGGCTGGGGGGCACTGCTCCAGGCTGGGAGGCACTGGCACATAACCCCAATGTTTCTCCTTCTAATGTCAGCCCCCACGGCTGATTATTGACACTAGGAGCCCAAGGATTCGGTGAATCTTAGAACCTGGGAAAGTCAGGGAGGAGGGGCCTATTACAAGGGATGTTTCATACTGGGACCTTCCTTTTGTAAGCTTCTAAATGTGTGAGCTGGAACTTGCCTAGCTTTGAAGGCAGAGGAAGAAGACACAGGCAGCTCCTGCCACCCTAGCTCCCTGGAGCCCTCTCATTTCAGGGTGTGCACAAAGGAAAGCAACAAAAGGAGAGAGAACTGTCGGGGAAGGTGCAGTGGGACTAATGTGTATTTGCTCAAGACCTACTGTGCACCAGTGAGCAAGAGACCCAGTTCTGCTCTCATGGAGCTTCTGGTGAAGGGGGCCCCTGTTGGAGGCTGTGGATAGGACTCCAATTGGAGTGGGAGCTGGGGTGGGACATTCTGGAAGGTCCCTTTCAGTCCTGAAGTTCTAAGATCCTCTATAATGTTGGCATGACATCATTCTAGAACTTGGCCTCCCCTAGCCCTGCCCCTTCAAAGCACATTGCTTTGGGAGGCTCTGTTCTGACTCCAGAGTCATCATCACTGTTCAGAATGCATTTGGAACTGGTCTCTGGGAATGGCTTCTGGGGCTTGTAGTGGATTCTTGGGAAGAACCTGAAAGTCAATGGTGGCAAATCTTCCCTGGGCTTTTGATGGCAGGTTGGATGACAGTGTTAGTAACTGAGGGGTCAGTGTGTTTGCAGCCAATGTCTTTCCCACCACGAGTGTTCCAGGAGTGGCGAGGAAGCCAACCACAGGGCCAGAGGCCCTCTTTCTTCCCCCAGATGGTTTCAGAACCTTCAGAATCTCCCCACCAGCCTTTCTGCTCTTGGGTTCTAATGGTGTTAGAAGGCACCTGTGCCTACAGCAGCAAGACAACTGGTCAACCTGACCTTCTTCACAGGAAGTTTTGATGTGTGTTCTCCCTTGGGCTTCAGGAAGGCTGGAGTTCTCCACTTTGCTTTTGGTTTAGGCAGGAAATACTACATTTCACCGTTGGTTACGATTTCCCTGAAAAAGGGCTTATTTTGTCCAACTTCCCTTGAAAGAGCTGAACAGATGTCAAGCCTTTGTTGTTTCAGTTCATTACTCAGAATGAAAGGCCCAATCTTGGCAGGCTCTTCCCACTTGTGCAAGTTTTCTTTGAGGATGACTCATAAAATCATAGGCTGTCAGAGCTGGACCAGAGACCTTTAGCAACATCTATTCCAACCCGTATTATCTATGGAGGGAAACTGAAGCTCACAGAAGGTGCAATGTCTTTGCTCTCATATTTACAGTAATCATGTCCTTGAACAAACCAAACCTCTGGCTCGTGCAACACATTCATTGGTCTTATGGGTGATTTGTTAGCCCCTTCTGCCTCACTGAAGACCTTTCCATACCTTTTAAAAAAAAATAAACCTCTGGACCAGGTAGGACAGCTCTTCCAGGACCCCACTTCATCCCCATAAGCAGCTCTCCACTTCCCAAGAATCTGTCAGCGCCCGCCTGGCTCCAGCTGCCCTGCTCTCCTCCATGCTCACATAAGGTCACTTGGCACCATTTGCTTTACCACGTCTCCACAACCAGAAGTGAAGGCAAGAATGACTTAACTAGCTACAGCTCCACATTTCTGCCCTTAGTATCCAGGCACTTTGGCTGCTGGTGGGATGCTATAGCCTCATACCCCAGAGCGAAACCTGGCAAGCCTCAGCTTGCTACCTGTGTCTGGTGGCCCAGTTGGCACCTGCCTACTTGGATTCCCAAGTACGGTCCCCACCAGATTCCCCATCTATGTGCTCTGCCTCTTGGTTGGGGATCCCCCAGGGTATCTGCTTGCGGACTGCTATAGTTAAAATAGTAAGAACTACTATCTTTCATAGATGCTTCTTATACGCCAAGCATTGCTAAGTGTACTACCTACGTTACCTTATGCGACCCTCCCGGTAGCCCCATGAGGCACTAAACACGATCACCACATTCCAGGTGAGGGTACTGTGGCTCGCCAGGCTAGGAGGTTTGGTCAAGCTGGTGAGTGGCCAGTGGCGTTCGTGGTACGGTGATGAGCGTAGCCACCTTCCAAGCTGGGGAGTGGCTGAGCCAGTACTTGGACCCAGTTCACTGTGACCTCAAACCCCGATGTTTTACCACTCTACCATACCAGCCATGTGCAGTGTGGGGTGCATTGGGCACCCCCTCCCCAAACATGTTCAAGTCCTCACCCTGGGTACCTGTGAACGTGACCTTATTTGGAAATAGGCTCCCCCGCTCACCGCCACCTAAAACAGTATTTTATTAATTGCCACTGGGACTAAACAACCTTGGAGAAATTCCTGGGTAGCGTAGCTGGGGCTGTGCCTAGGGAGGACACACTTTCTCTGTCTTCAGTGGGCATGTCCACTTCCGCATAGATCTGTTTCTCCCTGACTCCCACTGAGTGCCCCTAAAGCCATCAGTGTGCAAACACCCTCTCCTGAATGTGCAGCCTTGTGGAAGGCTCCTGGCATGAGCCTGTTTTTTATTCAGACTCTGTGTCACCGTATTTCCCTCATATGTCCCCTAGCAACACTCCCCAAGTGGTTTAAAATTCCCCTAATACTACTGCATACCTATCAGAAGAGCCAAAAGAAAACAATGTTGATAATACCAAGTGGCGATAAGGATGCAAAGCAACTGGGTGCCTCGTAGGTTGTGGGTGGATATGTGAAATGGTGCAACCACTCAACGTTACTGGTTATTATAAGAGCATAGAACTCAGGAAGAGCTAGATGAAGAAGATACACAGGGAAAGTTATGCGGGAAAGGGTGCGGAGCTTCCATGCTTTCTCTCTTTCTCTGGGCGTGCCACTCTCCCCACATCTCCGTGTCCACCAACCCAGAAGCTCTGTAAATTAGGTCTTTGTGGAAGTCATCAAGTTACGATGAAGTCATACTGAATTAGGGTGAGCTCCAAATCCAATGACTAGTGTCCTTATAAGAAGAAGAGAGGACACACGGATCCACACAGAGAAGGCCATGTGATGGGAGGCAGAGACTGAAGTGATGCCACTTCGAGCCAAGGATGCCAAGGATTGCCAGCCACACTAGAAGCTAGGAGAGAGGCCTGGAGCAGATGCTCCCTCCAAAGGGACCGACTCTGTGCACACCTTGACTTCTGATTTCTGGCTTCCAGAACTGAGAGAGAATAAATTTCTGTGTTTTGTTTTTTTTTACATTTCTGTGTTTTTAAGCCCCCTAGTTTGTGGTCATTTGCTGTGGCAGCCCTAGGACACTCACACACGTGCCACCTAGGACGCTGGGCAGGGTGCATGCAACTCCCTGCACCTCCCACTGCCAGCCCTGCCCCTGCACCTGTCCTATTCTGATAGGCAGGCCTTACGGTTGGACCCACCCTGCCCTGTGTGAGCCCACGCTGCATTCCCAGAGACCTGAACTTGACTCTGCCTTCTGACCATGACTGCCTGGGTCTCCCCAGCATACACTTCACATCACCTGGTTAGGCTTGGAAGCCCTATGGCTACAGGAACAACTTCTCTCCAGGTCCTTGTACTTCTACTGCCAAAGCCACCCAAGAAACCTAGTCTCACTCTTGCCACATAGGCAGGACTTGTCCCCAGGCTGTGTCTGCTGGCTCTCTGCCCACATCTCTGGTGTGTGGGATCCATGGAATTCACCTTCCAGTCTTTTCCCAAAGTTTTGTTTCTCCAACTAGAATCTTTTCTGATTCCCAATGCTGCTTAATATATGTCAAGACTTTTCCCTCTGCCCTTCAGATAAAAAAATTCTTGTTATGGGTTCATTAAGCCATTCACGATCTACCTGGTGCTAATAGCACTTTCTGCAATGATGGAAATGTTCTGTACCTGCACTGTCCAATATGGTAGCCACTAGCCACATGTGGAACTTGAAATGTGGCTTGTATAACTGAGGAACTAAATTTATACTTTGATTTCATTAATTTTAAATTAAGTAATTTAAATTAATTTAACCAATTGATTTTAATTAATTTAAGTTTAAATTTAAATAACCCCACGTGGCTGGTGGCTAGTGAATTGGAAAGTGCACATCTAGCCCTGCCTGCCTCTGCAGCCTTACCTCCCATCTTGTTTTCCCCTGGTTCTCTTCCTACTGGCTTCTTTCAGACCCTCCAGTCCATGCTCACCTCAGGACCTTTGCACGATATTTTTCTCTACCTGGAACTTCTTCCTCTCTGAACTCTTTGTTGAGCTAATGCCTGCTTCTCCTTCAGATTTCAGCTCCAACATCACTTCCACAGACAAAATCCCCAGGTGAAATCAGGCCTCCCTGGTGATGACTCTCACAGCACCAGGTATTTGCTGTCCTAGCACTGATCTTATTTGCGATTTTAGAGGTATTGGATGATTTCTCCCCCCACTGGGCCATAAGCTCATGAGAGCCGGGCCTGAGCCTGTGTCTTTTCACTATTCTATTCCCCCCACCTAGCATAGTGTCTGGCTCACAGCAGGCCCTCGGTAGAGATTTGGGGACTGAATGAATGGGGCGTTGCTGGTTTAGGAGAGACACCCAGCAAGTGTGTCCTCAGAGCCAGCTGGCTGGGGCACCTGGCACTTTCTAAGAGGGCAAAGCCAGTCACAGACAGTATCTGCTGATGAACCCTGGCCTCTCCAAGCTTAAGAAAACACAGTGCCCCTTGAAAGGCCCTGGACATAAGCCTGGCAGCCAATGGCCTTAACAACCCACACGTCTGAACAGAGGGGAAACGAGTGCTAGTAGATTCATGAGTGCCAGCGGATGGGTCAACTACCAACGCCTGTGATTCACAAGCCAGCTTCCTGAGCTGACAGCAACCTCATGGCCTGATGGTGAGGAATGATGCCGTGCCTTTCCCTGGCCTGGAGAACTGGTGATTCCTGAGTCCCAAAAGGCTCCAAGCTGTGCCTCTGTCCTCCAGGAAGGATGGGCGGGTCCTCCCTGCTTCACAGCCGCAGGGCCCTGGGGATGGACGCCCCACGGCTCCATCTCCTGTCTCTGGGGGTTCTCCTTCCCCATCCCACAGGGCCCTGAAGATGGCATCTGCCCAGAGAGGCCCTGCCCAGCCAAGCCCAAGGAGCTGGGGGCAGGGAGCCCCCTCCCTCCACGGGCTGTGAGGTCCCAGTTGTACATTCCCATAGCCCCTGTGCTGGTCCTCAATGCCCTTACCACACGTGAATTTTGATCTATAAGTCATTGCTTAATATCTAGCTCCTCTGCTGGTATATAAGCTCCAGGAGGGCAGGGACTACATTTATTTCACTCACTGATGTATCTCTAGGATTAGCACAAAGGCAGGCAAAAAGAAGGGGCTCAGTAAAGTTTTGTTGGAAGACTGAGCATCAAAGTACCCCCAAGAGTCCTGATCAACCCTTACTCCAGCCTAACGGTCTGAGCTCTGGCCTCTGTTTCCCTGTTCAGCTCCCCCATTCTTCCTGAGGTCACTCTGACCCCTGCCAGTCTGCCGGGGCCTGGCCCAGCCTGCCTGTCTCTCACCAGCCTCCCTCCAGTGTTTGGACCCTGTACCCTGTGCCCTTGTCCTTGATGGGTACCCTTACTTATGACCTATCAGTGGTCCCTAGCATTCATTGATAGCCCTCACTGGTCCCCATGGCTCTCCTCAGGCAGGTCCTGGTGACATCTTCAGCTCCACAGCATCCGCAGTGGCAGCCCTGGGCGACCTGGCTGCCCTGGGGATGGGGCCGTCTCTGCGGTCCATCTGTTTCCTCTACCCCAAGCCTGCCCCACTCCATCTGGGACTCTGTCCTGCCCCTCAGGTGAGCTCCCAGCATGCCTTGCTTTGAAGTGCCCTGTTCTAGGCTGAGAGAGGGGACTTGGGCAGAGCCTTTCCTGGCCTTGTAAACAGGGGTTGGGTCCAATGCCTATACGCCAGAACCAAGGTCTGTTCCCCGGCTGGGAGGAAGGTGGGACACAGTGAGGTAATGGTGGTGTCTTAGACACCAGATCTTCCCATCACATCTGCCAGCCTACCTGGAGGCTGGGAGACCAGAGTGCACAGTCTAAAGGCCATGGCTGATGTTGGGTGACATCTTTCCAAGTCTATGTCCTCCTTCATCTGTCCCTCATGTACCATTTTCTGTTACCCGCCAGGGAGCCAGAAATGACCCAGACCCCTTCCCTGGATTTCTCTGAATGCTGATGACTAGGAGGACAGGGAAGGTATTTCCCACCTCTCACAAGTCTCTAGGACTTTCCTCCAGGACTCCCCACTGGTTTCTGGTGCGCAGGGCCTCTCAGCTCAGGCGCCAGTCTGCCAGCCAGGGAAGCTCTTTCACCTGGCCACACTCCTCTTGTGGAATACTTATGTCTATTCATACATTCATAGATTACTGCCTGCCTGTTTCCTCCGCTAGAATGTAAGATCCTGCGGCTCAGGGAAGGGATCCTGACCGTTTAGTTCACACTGTATCCACGGTGCCTAGCACGGGGCTTAACTGAACCAATTGAATGAACAAGTGAATCCCTTAATCAGTGGGAGCATTGGCTCGATCCACCCTCTGAGGTTTAGAAGAGGTCACCCAGCGAGCCCTCCTTCAGGGCCTCGTGCACTGCAATTCTTTTGGGGGGTACCCTGAGTCCCAGGTGGTGTCCACTCATGTCCCACCAGCCGGCCAGCGCCATACTTAACACTCAGCACTGTAGCCACCGATAACCTCGGAACAGCCCACATGTATCTAAAGACATGGGACAGGTGCTAGAAAATTCCTAAGTGCTGACCGAGGGGTCGTGTACCCATGCTTCACACATAGGTTTCCTGAGCTAACGGATGCCCGGCAGTGAGACATGAAGCCCGTGCCTTTCCCAGGCCTGGGAGAACGGCCGGTTCCTGAGTCCCCACAGGGCTGTCTTTCAGGACAGCTCAGCTGGCGTTCCCCACTTCATGGCACACTATGGGGGATGCATCACACCTCCATTCGCATCTCTGTAAGATCCCCCCTTCCCTACTCCCTGCCTGTCCACAAGGCCGGCGTCCACCCAGGGTCTGCCCCGGCACGGTCCTACCAGCCCTGCAGGACCCCTGATGAGGGCGGAGACTTCAGCAACCTCGGCGACCCCACCCAGGTCGGTACCCCCATCTAAGCCCTGGATATCTCTTCCTCATTCTTCAAGTCTCAGCTCCAGAGTCACCTCTGCAGGGAAGCCTGAGTCATTTCCCTGTTTCACACTCCCAAAGTCCCCTGTACATATACCTCCTCGCAGCACCGATCAAAATTTTACTGAAATTTAACTTGGTTGATTCATTGCTTGTTCCCAGAGGGGCAGGAACCACGCTGACCTTGGTTGCTCCTATATCTCCAGTCACCGCCCGGGGTCTGGCCCGTCATGTGTGCTTGGCTCACCCGTCTCATGCACCAGGTCAGACCCTCTGGCCACGACCAACCTCACGCAGGCACAAGCTGCCAGCATGTCACCTCCTGCCCACCCGGACACCTCTTGTCCCCTTCTTTCCTGTCTCTCCTGCCCCGCTTCCCCCATGACTTCCTGTGGACGCTGCTGCAGGGCCCTGATTGGCTCCCATGGCTGCCCTGTCAAACCCAGAAATGCATGAACGTCAGGTGCCAGTGGATAAGCCTGTTCCCCCTTTTCCCCTCACCCCGAGAGGTGGTCCTGAGACACGCTTTGTCAGGCTTTTCTGGGGTGCAGACTTGGATCAGTAGCACTCAGTGGTGACCAGCTCAAGGCTGCGTCCTCATATCGGCTTTCCCTCCCCTCTGCTCCTCTTCCGTGCCCTGACTCTCCCCGGCATCACCCCCCCAACCCACGCAGTAGTAGCGTCTGAGCCTCATCGGCCTCTGCCCTCCAGAAGCCCAGGCTGAGATAGGGTTCCATAAAGCTTTGTGGAAGGAAGGAAGGCATGATCCTCAGCGGGAGGGCCAGCTTCTTCTCATTGCTTCCCCCACCCTTGGTTTCCCTCCAGCAACCCCCTCACCCCTGCAGCTCTGTTGCTGCTTTGCTCCTTGTCCTTTCTTGCACTGGTTATCTGGACCCTGACCTCCTGCCAGGCTCTTTCCAGGTCTTTCCAGGCTAGTCTCTGCTTGCTGGGTCCCGGCAGCTGACAACCCTGCAGTGAATCTCAGTGTAGCCCAAGTCCTTCCTGCATCCCTCACCTGCTTACTTGGTCATCTTCAGGTAGATCCTAAGCTTCCCCAGAGCTCCTCAGTCATTGCTCTGGGCAACCTGGCTGCCCTGACAAGAGGCTACCTTTTCAGTCCACCTGCTTCCCTGCCCTCACCTGCCCTGTCCCATCCAGGCTTCTGACCTATCCCAGGTGAGCTCCCAGCATGTCTTGCTTCAAAGTGCACTGGCCAGCCTGAAGGAGGTGGCTGGGTAGAGCCTTTCCTGGCCACCCAAACAGGGATTTGGGGCCCCTCCTAAGACCCACGCATGCTGGCCAGAACTAGGATCTGGTTCTTGGTTGGAAGGCAGGGGACACAGTGCGTGACGGGGTCGGTCACGGCCCTGACGCCAGACCCTCTGCTCGCACACCTTGGGTGGGAAGCTCAGTAGTCATGACCCCATAGCCGTGTCTCTGGGGATGGTGTGCAAGTCCACATGCTCATTCATACATCCTTCATTCATCAATGCCTGCTCTGCGTGCCCAGCCCCACGCCAGGTGCGGGCAGCGCCAGCACAGTCCAAAGGCACTGTCTGTCTGGAAGAAGAGTCAGAGGGGAAATGGGTCCTTGGAGCTGTGCCACCTTCTCTGCTCTGCTCTCAGTGTTACACGGCGACAGAGAGGGACACCTGGGCAGTGCTATTTCTCTCACAGGGGAAGGGAAGACACGCCAGGGCTAGCCATGACCACTCCTTGTCTCAGCCATCTTGGTCTAGCCGCCTCCATGAGACAGGGAAAACACCTTACATGCTCTAGTGAGATGTAACAACTTCGAGATAAAAGAACGAATGGCTTAAGTGAGAGGGTGGCATGGACATATACACACTACCAAATGTAAAACAGATAGCTGGTAGATAGCTAGTGGGAAGCAGCCACATGGCACAGGGAGATCAGCTCGGTGCTTTGTGACCGCCTGGAGGGGTGGGATAGGGAGGGTGGGAGGGAGGGAGACGGCAAGAGGGAAGAGATATGGGAACATATGTATATGTATAACTGATTCACTTTGTTATAAAGCAGAAACTAACGCACCATTGTAAAGCAATTATACCCTAATAAAGATGTTAAAAAAACAAACAAACAAAACAAAACAAAAAACAAACAAACAAACAAAAAACAGATAGCTAGTGGGAAGCAGCCACATAGCACAGGGAGATCAGCTCGGTGCTTTGTGTCCACCTAGAGGGGTGGGATAGGGAGGGTGGGAGGGAGATGCAAGAGGGAGGGGATATGGGGATATATGTATATGTATAACTGAGTCACTTTGTTATAAAGCAGAAACTAACACACCATTGTAAAGCAATTATATGCCAATAAAGATGTTAAAAAAATTTAAAAAAAAAATGAATGAATGGCTTCCTGTGGCCTGGAGGGCGTTCATCCTCGCCTCCCCCTCTCTGTTCACAGGCCTGGGAGAGCAGCCAGGACAGGACTCCTCGGCCTCCGAAAAGAAAGCTTGCAAGAGACCAGGCCGGGGGTGTTCAAGGAGCCTGTGTGGGGCCTGACCCTGTACCCCCAGGAGAGCACACGTGCCAACTCGTGGATGCTGTTCCGTCCTCGTCTCCCTCCGCCTCCCCACCTGCTGCTTGAGACCCTGTGTCCATGCCTTCCCAGAAGCCTCTCCTCCTTTGGCCTCCATCACCCATGCTCTCCGGCCCTCCTCCCTCCTCTCTGGCCTTGCGGGCTCGGGCATCTTGTTGAGGCCTCTTTTTCATCCCCTCCTCACACTTCCATGCCATTCAGGGTCCCACCCCAGGTCCTCCTCTCTTCTCTCCCCAGCAATCCCCGCCTCTGTTTCTGTCTGTGTCCCAAGGTTCCCCCGAGGCTGTGTTCGTGACTCCAAACCTCCACCTCCAGCCCTGCCACTTCCTCTGAGTGCCCAGCCCTACGGCAGCCACCTCCTGAGACCCCAATCCCAACATGATGTCTGAACCTCTACCAAATCCTGTGGGGATGACCTCACCACCGCCCCAGCCATCCAAGCTAGAATTTCACAACTTGTCCTTGATTCCTCCCTCCCTTCTCCTTGCCTCCTTCATGCCGCCAATCACCAACCTCATCAATTCTACCTTCATGTCTCCATCCTATTCCATCTACTTTCCTCCTTTCTGACCACAACCTTCAGAGGCCACCATGCTCTCCTCCACCCAGGTCCCAGTGCTGGCCTCCAGACTGGCCCCAGCTTAGCCCGGCAGCACAAGTCCCAATCTGATGTCACGCCCTTGCTCTGCATCTTTCAGCTGTGCCTTGCAGCTCACAGGATTAAAACCAAATTCGTCACTTTAGCACCCAAGGCTTTTCAAGGCTTGTCTCTTGCCCCCTTCTCCAGCAGCAGCGTGCCCTCTTGGCTTCAGGCTTTCCATACTTAGGGCTCTGTCTCCATAATCCCTAGCAGGATCCCAGGCTCGTGGTGCCAGGACAGAAGCTCTTGATGGTAGGTGTCAGGAAAGGCCCCTAGTGTAGAAAGGGGGTGATGCCTTGGGGGTGCCTCAATCCCCCGTGAGTCTGATCAGTATGAGTCAGTTCCCTGAGGCTCCAATTTGGATTCAGAGGAGCAAGGACTAGATCCCAGGCCACTGTGGCCCACCAGGGTGACCACGGCCGAGGGGCCAACTCTCCCACTGCCATCACGGCCACCCATGTGCATACTTTTTTTTTTTTTTTTGCGGTACGTGGGCCTCTCACTGCTGTGGCCTCTCCCGTTGCGGAGCACAGGCTCCGGACGCGCAGGCTCAGCGGCCATGGCTCACGGGCCCAGCCGCTCCGCGGCATGTGGGATCCTCCTGGACCGGGGCACGAACCCGTGTTCCCTGCATCGGCAGGCGGACTCTCAGCCACTGCGCCACCAGGGAAGCCCTATGTGCATACTTTAGACAGGAGGAAATGGGGAGGAGCAGGATAGCTCCCGTGTGCTGAGCGTGTTGTGCTGTAGCTCATTAAATCTTCCCAAGAACCCTAGGCAGAAGGCTTTTAAAATTATTCCCATTTCCTAGAGGTGGAAATAGAGGCCAGAGGGGTTCAGTAACTTTCCCACTGTCAGCTACAATGTGCTAGACCCTGAATTTGAACCCATCTCTATTGAATTCCAAAGTCATTAAAATACATGGGAGTAATTTAAGGCAGGGACAAGAGTAGGAGACTTTCGGGGGAGGGGGAGTGAGAGAGAGCAGGAAGTAAAGATGGAGAGAGTGATGATCGGGGAGAGAGATGGGGTGATGGATGGAGAAATCTGCTCTGTCCAATCACCTTTTTTGTTCCCATAGTTGGAGGCAACTTCGGGGAAGGCAAGTATGTGAGCAGGAGAGGGACACACCCTCTAGGTACCCTATCTTCCCCCATAACCCTGGCTCCTTGGAAGGCCTGTGGCATGGGACAGAGATGAGCAGAGTGTCAGGGAAGGACTTAAGTCCTGTTGGTCAGAGGCTCCATCCAGGGCCTCCAAATGGGCCTCGGGGAGCAGATTCTTGCAAAGGTGGGCATTCATCATTTTTACATCTTCGTTCAGATCCCTACTAAGGAAGTAATAATATTGCCAAGCTTTTACCACGCTTTCTATGAGCTAGTGAGAAGACTAATTACCTGATGACACTAATAAATGGTTACGACGTTATTAAAAATGGCACCAAGCTAGGATTAACAGGCTTATCAGTTGTAGGGAATCGGGTTTAACAAGGTGCCCGCATGTGCCGTCAGGGGCCACGGTCTTGATGGATACCGGGTTGCATGGAGGCCATGGATGAGACCCCCTCTTTTCTCCAGCTGAGGGTCAGCTTAGGAAGGTCTGGCTGCTGCTGGATTTTCTAATCCACCCCTTTGCAAATGGCTCTGCAGAGCTCTCGGGCCCCTGGGGATGCTGTGGGTTGCAAGACTGGCATCAGCCTCGTTTACTTCTGCATGTGGCCTCCACGGTCCACGGGATCCCCGCTTCCTCCCCAGCCCACCTCACCTCTGCAAGCGACAGGCTCAGAACCCACCTGGAGCCCCACGCTCCAGAGCCCCACTCATGAAGCTCAGAGGGAGGGGGGAGCTGATAAATGGAGATGCCTGTGGGGCTTGCTGACTAATTTCCATAATAATTACAGTTATTACCAATAACGGTGACAACACCACTCCCTCCCGTTTCGACTGAATTCCGCCATCTAGGAGCTGTTTCCCCACCAGTTGTCGCCTCTGACAACAAGTGGGGAAGAACACAGGGCAGGTATCACTATTCTCACCGTGGAGTTAGGAAATGAGCTCAGGGAGAAAAAGGGACTTTCTGAAGCCCCCTCCCCGGCCTCAAAGGAATAGCCGTAATGATAAAAATAAAAACAACAGAAGCAAGTACTGACACGGTACTAACTATGCAGTACACATAGGTGAACTTAGTCCTCACAACAGCCTGTGGGGGAGGGGGCTATTACTATCACTCCCATTTTACAGCTGAGGAAACTGAGGCACAAAGAGGTTAAGAAACTTGTCAGGAGCACACAGCTAGTAAGTGGGAGAGTGGGAGTCAAATCCAGCCCAAGTTCACGCTCTTTACCATTAGTCTCCGCCGCCAGCCTTCCCTGGGAGACCCGCTTCCTAGGGCCGAGGAAATGACTCCACCAGTGAGGCTCTGCTTGAGCCTTCTTGCTCTGAGCTCCAGCCTCCTTCCCTTCCCAGCTCCCCTCTGACAGGCGCAGGAGGGCTAACACAAGAAGGCCCTGATGCTGCCTGTCTGTACCTGGAGAGGCGAAGTGATAATCCTTTTCGCTGAGGCTTTCCAGGTTGCAGAGACTTACTATGTGAACCTTCCCTGCCCTGGGTCCTGGGGTCAGATGGCTTTCTGCAGAGGTCAGAGCCCAAGGCTTCAGAAGCGGAGAGCCTCCAAAGATTCTTTGAGTCCCAGCTCCACTGCTTACTAGCTGGGAACCTTCACCTCTCTCTGCCTCAGCTTCCTTGTCTGTTAAATGGGTGGTAATAACAGTACCTACCTCACTGGGTTGTTGTAAGGATAAACGAGAGAAGGAATATGAGGGGTCTGGTGGTATAGATCCATTGCATTCATTAACAGGTATTTGATAGAAAATGCTTCTGGAAAGTTGAAGGCCCTGAGCTGGAAGGCAGGCAATGTTTAGTCTGTGCTGGGTGAGCCTGTACCAATGGCTCCTTTGTCTCCATCTCTCCTTCCCCCAGGGCCGCTCTCTGCCAGGATGCCCCACGCTGACGTGCACAGAGGACTTGGCCACGCCTCCTGGGAGGTCCTTGGTCCCTTGTTCTCCCGCCTCACTTACGTGGTCAATGAGCTCCTTGATCATGCCGTTCCACTGGCCCTTGTCGTCCTGTGCCCCATATTTCCCGTCCTCCACCAGCCGGATCTCGTAGGAGAAGCCCAGGATGTGGGCCAGTTCCTTGAGCAGGTCGATGCAGTAGCCCTCAAACCGGTCATTCCCGAACAGGGTCCTGTCGGACTTCCGGAACATGACAAAGGGCTCCTCCTGCGGGGACAGATGGGAGAGGGGCAGACAAAGGCTGAGTGGGTGGGGCAGGTCCAGCTGGGGCCAGAAAGCTTGGGCCAGGTCCTCTGCAAGGGTGTTCTAAGCCATCTTTAGGGGTTGCTCAGAATGGCCTGCTAAGTCAGGAGAGGGAAAGCGTACTTCCTGAGAGCCAACTTTGTGCCTCACAGATGGCCACCTACTGACGTGCACACAGCACTTAGTAGGTCCTTATTGATGTGATCGTCCAATGATCACAGAGCTAGAAACTAGTGGAACTGGGATTCGAACTCAAGACTGTGATTCTGAATCCCACGCTCTCTCTGTTGCACCGTCAACACAGGCCAGTGGTCCCCAAAGTGTGGTCCCCAGACCAGCAGCACCACCCGGGAACTTGTCAGAAAAGCACATTCTCGGGCCCCGCCCAGACACACTGAACCAGAAACTCTGGGGTGGGGCCTGGCAAGGTGTGCTGTAAGAAGCCCTCCAGGGGGTTCTGATGTCTGCTCCAGTGTGAGCACACTGCTGCAGAAGGCCCTTCATCGTCTCTTCCCTGACTGCTCCCCAGCTCCTGTCTAACAGATGAGATCTCCCTGCTCCCTGACACCTTTCTCTCTTTCCAAGGATCTAGTCCCCAGCGTTAGGATCTGCCAGTGAGTGATTCCTGATGACTATGATAGTTTGCATTTGCACGTGCCAGGCATCAGCAAATCAGCAGACGAGACGGTGCCCGTGGGGGTCCAGAGCAGAGCCCAGCAGATTAGGAGGGTTCAGCGGACAGTAGCTGGTATTGCCTCCCTTAGCCTGAGTTTCAGCCTTCTGGGGGTAGATACGAGTAGCTCCGTTCTGTAGATGTACAAAGTGAATCCACGAGGATAACGTAACTCATGGGAGGTCACTCAGCTGCCATAGAGAGAGGATTTGACTCAAGTTGGTGTGGTCCCAGAGCAGGAGCTCTTAACCACCTCACTGTGCCAGAGGCCCTGAGTCACATGGTGCCTCTCCCTAGTGCGCAGGGGGTCCTCAGAAGGTGGCCTGTGGGTCCAGAGCATAGGTGACAGCTGTCCCACATTAGGTTCCCTCCCTCCCACGTGATAGGGAGCCAGTGAAGGGCTTTGAGCCAGTGAAGGGCTTTGAAAGGGCATGACTGTCTGATTTCTCATTTAGAAATAAAGCCCTGGCAACCCTGCGAAGAATAACTGGGAGTAGAGGCAGGAAAACCTTGGAAAGAAGCTACTGACCTCGTCCAGTATGAGATACACAGAGTAAGGAACGGAGGTGGATGGGTTGAACTCTCAGCAAACTCATCATCTACTGAGTTCTTACTATGCACCAGGCATTGATTTAAACTCTTTTTCAGAGTGAAAAAGGCTCATAAGCTTTCAAGATAGGTGACATTACTGTATGCTAACACATATATATGGAATCAAAAAAACCCCAACAAAACTGGTTCTGAAGAACCTAGGGGCAGGACAGGATAAAGATGCAGACTTAGAGAATGGACTTGAGGACGGGGGGAGGGGGAAGGGTAAGCTGGGACAAAGTGAGAGAGTGGCATGGACTTATATATGCTACCAAATGTAAAACAGATAGCTAGTGGGAAGCAGCTGCATAGCACAGGGAGATCAGCTCGGTGTTTTGTGACCACCTAGAGGGGTGGGATAGGGAGGGTGGGAGGGAGACGCAAGAGGGAGGAGATATGGGGATATATGTATATGTATTGCTGATTCACTTTGTTATAAAGCAGAAACTAACACATCATTGTAAAGCAATTATACTCCAATAAAGATGTTAAAAAAAAAAAAGATAGGTGACATTATCCCCATTTGATAGATGAGAGAACTGAGGCTCAGAGAAGGTCAGTAAGTTGCCCAAGGTCACACAAGAGTTGAATTATAGTCTGATGGAGTTCAGTCTCAGTCCTTCCTGCCTGTAGCTCCTTGGTCTCTTTCTGGGCCTTAACCTTCCCCCAAGCCACCTTGGCACCCCCTCGTGAAGGAATGCCTCGAGCCTTCAGCTGATGGGGGGGACCTTCCCCCCGCCTGTGGGGGGAAGCTCACGCCCACACGCCCATAAGAAGAGCACACACCTCATCTGGAGGCGCATCATTCTCTCAAGCGGTGGGGCCATTCCCTTGACACTGTGGGCCCCTGAGCAGTGAAGGGCCCTCGTCAGGGGTTCTCAGGCACAGAAACCCACCGGCAGCCTCTTGCCAGGCTCCTGCTGCGGAGGGCGGGCTAGATCCTCTGGCCCTGGTTCCCCGGCAGCGCTGCTTCTCAAAATCCCATCCCATGCCTGATTCATTCTCGGTTTTCAACAGTCCTTTGGGATGTTGCAGAGAAAGGGCAAGGGAGTGTCTGAATCCCCAAGGGGTTCTGAGCAAACCACCTCTCAGTCTAATTGGGTGAAAAGCTGGGTCCTTTGGCTAGACTCTGTGCTAAATCTCGGTGCCTCCCGTCCCCAGCTCCAACCAAGCAGCTCACAAGTTTGCAGAAAAGAGTTGAGGAGGTGCCGGGGAAGGGGCTGAGACTACACGGAGGGAAGGGAACTTAGGCTACTGTGGACCCTGCCTTCGTGCAAATTAATCTCTGGGATGGTGCTGCCCTGAACCTTGGCACAGGGCCTGGTGAGAGGGCCTGGGTGAGGCTTCAATCCCATCTCAACTGTTAGGTCAGATGCTCTTGAGCAGTGAACGAACTGTGCCACGGCACCTGGTAGCCCTGATGTTAGCTCAAGGAAAGAATTAAAGAGAAGGTACCTTCACCAACCACATAGAGATTCCTAAGCAAAATCGAGCTCCTTCTGTAAAATGGGGATAATAACAGAATCTACCTTACAGGATTGTTGTTAGGATAAGACGGGTCAATCTGTGAAAAGCACTTAGTGCCTGGCAAATGTAAACTGCAATATTATTATCATTATATTATTAATATCATTATCATCTTTCTGGGCACGGGGTGACCTGTTATTGAAGTGACCTGTCCAGCCTAGAGACCATGCCCCATGTCACCAAAGGTTAAAAATCATAGCTAGCAGCGGAAAGCTATTTCAGGAAAGGTCCCTGAGATAGCTCACTTCCTGACCCTCTCTCCGAGACCCTCCCAGGCCCTATCCTCTAAAATTAGCACTTCATTTGCGAAGCCACCCCAGCCCCCGAATCTATACATCTTCATATAAATACGCTGCCTTTGGAGCAGCTGTAAAATGCCATTAATTTCAGGAAGTGCTTTGCGGATGGCATACATATTTAACAGCCAAAGCCCAGAGCATTAAAACGGTGCTCGCCTTAGTAATGGGTCTCTAGACCTGCAACATTTCCTAGGGGGTAATTCTGAACTCCGCCAACTACTTATTCATGGACTATTTCACAATTTATTACTGGAAATGTCCAGACAGCCAGTTCACAAGCTCTCTCGGCTGCTAATCGATTGCTCAGTGAAGGTGCCCTCAATTTCATGACTTCGCTCTCTCCTATTGCTCTGGGAGAACAGCCGTAGGAATGGGGGTAATATTTCTCTGCAACAAGTCACAGGAAACAAGACGCCAGAAAAAGAACCTTTTCCTACTTTTCATTGCTAGGGCTTTTAGTCTAGTTTCTTAGTCTAGTTTCACCGGCGTGAGAGCCGAGTGACAGGACCTGTGGAGTTGGAAGAGGGTGCCTTGGCGGGGGTGGGGAAAGCCAAGGGTTACCTACCTAAGAGCTCTGTTCCCAAGCCCCTTCTGGCTTAGGCCATCTCAACACACACCTGCACACGCACGCGCTGTGTATGCACACAATGCCGCTGGCACGAATATACCGCATTCTCGGATGGTCTGACCTGCTCAGACACAGAAGCCAAGGACCCTGGCCCCCAGGCCTCGGCTTCTGCCAGTTAGAACCAGGACAGAGCATTAGGAGTCCAGTCCTCCCAGCAGGTGGAGCCTAGAGTGGTTCCTGGCCTGGGATGGTTCTCCCGGCCCACATCCTGGTCTCCCCAGCTTCTCCTCTCTTGTGCCAGGTGTGCAGGTCCGGCTTGCCTAGCAGTTGCACCTCAATGGGTTACAATGCGCACATGGCACAAACACACCGGACGGTGCTTGTCCAGACACCTGTGTGTAGCCAGTCCCACACCTGCACAGGTGCCCACACGCGTGCCGACACCCCTGCTCACTTCAGCAGCCCCAAGAACCCTGAACCTTCCACAGCAGGCCCCCCCAGAGCGAGTTGAGTGTGTTTTCTTGGTGTGTGAGCAGAGCTTTGGGCAGATGAATTTTTCATGAGCTCACGGAAGAGCGAACCTGAGCAGAAGCTGGGGCCTGGCAGGGAGAGGGTGGGGAGGGCAGGCTTCCAGCCTCTTGCTGCTGCTGCTGCTTCCGCCTCAGGAAGGGGGAAGAGCCCGTGGCTCTGAGGGGTCAGAGAGGGCTCTGTCCGGGCTCTGTCCATCTGTCTGTCCAGGGTAATGCGACCTTAGCATCTAACCCCGGGATTCAGGATGGAGGAGGAGAGAGGGGGCTTTGGGGGCAGCCGCCATATCTCCCCGTGTTCTCTGCCACATCCAGATCCCAGGGACCAGAAGAGGAGGAGAGACCCCCTCATCAGGGTCTCAGGTCCAGCCCTGTTCTCCAGGGCAAAGCTGGGGGATGTTCTTGCACCCAGGCTCGGTACCTGCCTGTCACTCAAAGCACTGTTGCCCTGACAACACACTTCCAGAGAGGCGGGGCCAGTGCTCTCCGTGGGAGGTGCTTGGCCCTGCTTTCAGGCTGCCAAGCTTGGGGTTGGGTTTTCAGCCAGAGTGTCTGGGCTGGGCCGGGCTGGACACTCCCCACAACTGGTGCTGCTGTCCCCAAAAGCCCAAGCTGAGAGCACTGTACCCTGACCAACCCCTCCCAGGGCTCTGGGACATGCAGACCACGCTGAGACTTTCAGGAGACTCCGAGGACATTTTCAGCTGGACACAGAGTTTCTTGGGGACCAGTGTAAAGGCTGTGTGTCACATCCTCTGTCCCCGCTCTGCCTCCGGGAAAGACTGGGCTTCTCTCAGGGAAGAAGTAGACCCAACCATCCATGATCTCTGGACAGTGGGGCTGGACGAAGCTGGATCACGGGTCACTCCCAGACCATGCGAGTATCTGACCCTGCATAATGGGGTGAGGATGGTGGGACATCTGCTTCAAGTGGGTCAGCAGCCATGTCAGAGGTCAAGGCAAAGGAGCCCAGGGGTAGGGGACTATCACAGTGTCAGGGTCAAGGGCTCAGACCCTGAGGTGGTGGTTGGGATGTAGAGCTTTATGTATCAGCAGGAGATTAGAGCTACGAGGGGCTCAGGAGGTCACAAACCCTAGCGCTTGCAGGGACCAGTCAGGAAATGCCCGTATAAGAAGCAGCCAGGAGTAAGCAGTATGGAATGGTGGGGTCTGTGGTGAGCCAGGGAATGCCCACCAGGCCTTAAAGACATTCAAGTCCAAGCTCAGAGTTTATAATGCACCCTGACAGAGATAAGCTCTGTGACCATGGTCAGGGGTCAATCTTCAGTGAAGTTCAGGGCCCTGGTTGTGGATGGAAGCAGAGGTTTTCTCGAGAACTCTCATTCTGCTTACTTAAAACCCGAGCTTACTGGGGACTGGATTTATAATCAATAATAACAAGAGCAGCCATTACTTAGACAGCACACACTCCGTGCCATTTATTGTTAGTAATCATTCATCCTCTCAACTCCATGAAGTAAGGACAATTATTATCACCTCTCTTTCGCAGATGGGGAACAGAGACACCAAATGACTAAGCAGTTTTCCAGGGTCGTACAGCTAGTGAACAGTAAAGCCGGGACTCAGACCCAAAGGTTTGAGTCTCTTAACCGTCACAGTCTGGCCCTTGTGTCCTGGTCACACTTGCATGTCGCCAAGAGCTCCTGGGCTCCCGTTTGCCCGGATGAAGGGCAGGGGAACCGACGGAGCTGCGTCCAGGCTGCCAGCCAACGGGGCTTCTCTCCTTCCTTGGGGTGCTGAGAGCCCGCTGGACGATGTGGGCGGGGCCCTCAGTGAGCACCTGAGTGCAGCAGGTCAGGACCTTTGCAAGAAGCTTCCAGTATTGCCCAAGAAACTGTGAGAAGAGCACAGAATAGCTGCGCGATTCTACCTCTGCAGCTGTCGATAAATGCCCTGCGGCTCTGCAGAAGGGTCTTGTGCCCTTGAAACCGGGCTGCTGGCACTTTAATAAAATTTAACCCTGTGGTCACTGAAGGTGTGTGTATTTTGCACCCTTTTGGTATGTTATCTTTAGCTCCCCTCTTACCGTTAGAGTATCGTTTTGTGGCTGAATCAACTCAACTCATTTAATTCTCTCTCCTAATCTCTCTGAGCACATCCGTTTTACCTTTTTTCAATCTCGTCTTCTGAAAAGTGTTTTCTTTATATCTCGCATTGTATGCAGCTCTGCTTTTAATCTTTGACCGCCTTTTTATTAGTTTATTTTTACCCTTTTATATTATAGCTTTCTCACACTTTCGTCCTTTTGCTTTCTGACATTTTGGGTTTACATTCTTCGCCTTCTCTAGCCAGAGCTGTTAATTATTTATTTTATTTTTTTGTCTGTCTTGGTAGCTTTCCTTTTAATCTCATTCCTTATTTTCATTTTTCTCTTTATTATTTTCCTTTTCACGTTTATTTTGTTCTCTTTCAACTTTCCTTTTATCTTTTCTATTTTTATCCACATTAATATTCCTTTAATTGCTCATCACACTTCCTTCTAATCCCTTTGCTCTTTTCATGTCTTTTTAATCTTTATTTTTTGCTTTATTCTTTTTCATTTATTTTTTATTATGTTATAGGTGTACAAGATAGTGATTCACAGTTTTTAAAGGTTATACTCCCTTTATAGTTATTATAAAATATTGGCTATATCCTCTGTGTCATATACTACAGCCTTATTTTATTTTTCATCTCTAAATATTTTGTTTTTATAATTTTTTCCCCTGTTCCTGATGAGATCTTTCGACTTACTGGTTTTATAGCTTGATATTTATATTTTTTTAGTTAACAAAATGTCAATCAGGCAGGCAGGATGTCTGGTTTTGGGGAAGATGCCAGTGAGGGTCTCACTCCCGAAAGGTGGGTGTTGAGAGGTGTCTCCCCAGCCATCTCCTCTGGCTCTATCAGCAGCATGTTCAGAACTGCTAGGTCTCCATCAGCTTTAACGTGGATGCTCTTAATAGTCATAAGCCTGGAGACTGGGGATGACAGCCATAGGCTACAATTGCTCCCTGGAAGCTGATGGTGCCCCTGGAGTCTGCTGCTCACTAGATTCTTGGGAGGGTGGGATTTAGCTATTACATCCCTTCTTCCTCCATGGTGTCCGCCACCCAGCCACTGAGCACATACCTGGCCCTAGAGGGAGGGCATAGGACCGTCCAGTAGGGCCTGGCCAAACCAGCTTGAGCCCCCTTTTTTGGTATAGAGTGACCTCAGCACATGGTCCTGACAATCATATTTGCTTCATTATAAGGAGAAGCTGACCAGGGCCAAAATTGTCCTCGAAGGGCCTTTGGTCAGAATCCACCGGGCTGTGATCAGGCTGCCTCCCCACTACATGGCCCAGCTTGGGCCCCAAGAGCAGTGCTACGTCTCTGAGAGGGTGAGTCCTGAGCCTCCGGACACCCTGGAGGCCTTCCAGGTGGGGCTGGTGCACGTGGAGTGGGCACAGCACTGGCCAAAGGAGGCTAGCAGCCTGGGTGTCCTTCTGCTCGCCCTGAGTTTCAAGACTCACAGAGCCTGGGAGACCCCAAAAGCCATTCCTTGGGTTGAAATGGTCAGAAGAAGGAAGCACTATTCAGTCCTGGGCAGTGGAGGGAGGGTGGCAGGGAGAAAGGTCATAGCCGTGGCCAGGAGCACTCGGGACAGGACACTGTGGGCGGTGGCACGTGTGTGGGCTCCCAGCACCTGCCAGGCTGGGGGGACCAGTGGGAAGAGCCTTTTTCCTGGGAACTGGGGTGGAAGAGGTGGACCCCAAGTCCTGGTGCAGAAGGCAGGTCACCCCTCCTTCCTTCTACCCATCACAGTTCCTATCAGGCATCAGGGGCTCAGGGACTGGGTGAGAGTGAGATGCAAACACACAGGCCTCTGCAGCAGGGCTGGCCAAGCAGGTCCCAGACAGCCAGGAGGGCTGGCCTGCTCTGCCTCTGGGAAGAGGCTGCTCACAGCCACCTCCTGGGGTCTCTGGCCTGTGGCCACGAGCAGCGTTGCTGTCTCCCACCTGCTCGCTGGGGGCTTTCTAAGGGACCCTCAATGTTTCCACCTTCCTCCCCCATCTTCCAGCCTCCCAGCAGCCTCATAAGAGATGCCTGGCCTGTGCTGGGTGGGGTGATGGAGAGGTCTTTCCAACCCCGACGGCCAGCCCGCTCCAGCTCACAGCCCCTCCTGCAGGGCTGCAGCTCTTACCAGCACAGTGGTGACGATGAGGGACCTGTTCGTCAGAGAGTCGGTGACGTTAGGGCCTCGGCCTCTGGCAACCTCCGTGATGTTAAGCCCCTCGGCAGGACTCCACACCCCAACCTGGATGGACAGACAGATGGAGAACAGGAGGCTGAGTCCGTGGTCTCTCCGTCCTTTCTCCACGCCAGCAACCTCCTCGTCTCCTTCCCATCCTTCATGAGTAGCGTCATTGCTAATGTGTTTCGAGCCAACATTTCTGGCAACCCGGCTGCCTCCCTCCTTCCCAGAGGAAGACCCCAAGGTGTTCAGTCTCCTGACTTCTGCCACCTCCCCATTTGCTAGCAAACCCGCCACAGCTGGAAGGGAAAATGCAGAGGGAGAAAATGAACATAAAGACGGCCCAGGGAGCACAGCGGAAGCCGGCCTGGGATGGAGCAGACGCCATGAGGAAGTCAGTTAGGGTTAGGGCCAGGTCCTGCCCTGGGACAGAGTCACCCTGAGCCTGGGGGGCCTCCCGCCTCCTGGGGAAGACCTGGGCACCCAGCTGCTCACTGGGTCTCAGCGTGTGCCAGCTCTGGGGCCAGATGCCCTCCAAAGCCCAGGACAGGGCCTGGGGCGAGGGAGATGTCTCCTAGGCATCTGTGGAAGGACAACGAGGTGTGTCACGTGCACGAACGCAGGCGTAGCAGGACGCTGGTCTTTGCAGCTACTTGGGGGCAGAATAGAGTAGAAAACCCTCACTGGGGGCACGGGATGCCACTCGCTTAGAAGGCAGCTTGCTTTGGGGTTTTAACCTAATGGTGGCAGACACTCTGGCCGAGGTGGCATAACCTCCGTCCCCACGGTGCCCTTGTGGATACGAGGCCTGGGGCTGGAGGGAAGCAAGGGAAAATCAAGTTTACAAATCGTTCTAAAGCCCTGGGCCTATTGAAGATCCTCTGGGACCCAACTCTGCCCAGCTCTGTGTCCATCGCAGTTCCTCTCTCTCAAGGAAGGTTCTGGCCTGCCCATTCTGTCCTTGTCCCAGTTGGGGTGGGGTACTCAGGAAACTTAATCAATTAAACAGGGAGGCCGAATGCAAACATCCCATTAAGAGAGCTATGCATAACAGAGAGACATGTAATTATGCTTGCGTAATTCTGCCTTAATCCCCCCAAAGCCACCGGCTGGAGCTGGCTGGATCAGTTATGACCCGGCTTAGCAAACAGAAGTGATGAGAGGCAGAGCAGCTGTGTTTGGGGGCTCAGCACCCTCTCCGGGCAGCATGTCTGTCTATGCAGACCCCGCCCCCAGAGCCAAGAGGAGAGCAGACAAGCAGAGAGCGTCAAAGAGGCTCTTCTCTCAAGGGGGCTGAGCTCAGAGCCCAGCCCAGCACGAGGGACCCTAGCGGCGGGCCTGGGTGCAGGAGGCGCTCAACAGACAGCTGGCTGGCGGCCAAGTGACCAGCAGGAGCCCTCACCCCAGCAAGCATCTACTGAGCTCCAACTGCAGGACCTGCTGGACACCAGGTGCCGTGGGATTGCGAGAACAGTTAAGACTGAGGAGGACCCAGGCTTCAGAGGCTCTCCGCCCTCAATCTGGCCACCTGTGTCTAGGTATAGTAAAGAGTTTTTCTCGAGTAGTAGCTGATTTGTGTTGTTGCTGGAGGGCTGGCGGGAGCTGCGGGTAGGCTCAGATGGCAAGAGTGCTCTGATGGGCAACTACTGATGCCTGCCACAGGTGCAGGAGTGGGAGGTGGTGGCATACCTGCCATCTAATTGCCATCCTTAGAATTTTATGCTATCCCCAGAGATGGAGAGCTGAGACAGCGACTGAGACAGACTGAGTGACAACTATTGCAGTGGTCCTGCCAGAGGAGGGAGGGGGCTACCTGGCACTGCAGGAGTTTAAATAGGAGCTGGCAGAGTGCTTGATAAGCTATAGTTTGAATAGGGTTGGACCAACGGGCCGCGATCATCTTAGGAGCAGAGGGCACAGCGCCTGTCCTTAGGGGACTGATGCTGTATGTGGCTGAAGAGTTGCAGAAGAGTGGTTGCCCTGGCCACCCGGCCCCAGCACAGTGGCCCCATGAGTCTGTGGGAATCTCAGGATTGAATGAAGTCACCTTGGCCACAAAGTGCAACACAGGCAGAGCCAGGTCCATGACTGTGGGAATGAACCAAGGAAACAGGCTACTCGTGCAACTGGGGAGCTCGCAAGGGCAAAGGCCTGGAGGTGCAGGAGGGAGTGGGTATGACTGGGCCATGGGGAACATTTGTGGATGGGGCAGTGGAGACTAGGCCTGGAGAGGCAACCGGGGCGTTTCCTGGAGAGCCTTCAAGGCCGGGTGAGGGACTGATACTGAATGCTTTGGTACTGGGGAGCCATGCTCATTCCCAGGGCAGGATAGAGCTTCATCTGTGTGTACACTCAGGATGGCTGGAGGGCCCGGGAGTGGAGGTGGGAAGCCAGGTTGGGTGTTAAAATAATCCAACGAAGAGGCCCGGACCAGAGAGGGCAGAGGAGGAGAGCAGAGGAATCAAGGGTTCCTGAAGGATCAGGGGTGGCCGCTTCACTTCTGGCCTCTTTGCATTTTAGACACCCCCCTCTCCCAGGGTTGGAGAGGTGCCCTGGGGGCTCCCAGAGACCAGCCTGCTGTGGGAGAGGGTGTGGCTGAGCCCCTAGCTCCGAGGTCCCAGGGGATGCTGAGAATCAGGGGCTAATGTGAAATTCCCTTCTCAGGTCAGCAACCTGACTTTGTCAGAATATGCTGAAGGTTCCCAGGGATCAGAATCGGCCCCATTACAAACATTTCTATGGCAACCAGATGGGAGGCCCAGCCCCGTGGGCTTGCTTTCTGCATTGATATTCCCCGGAATCACAGAGGCCTTAGAAGCATACAGTGGGGAGTTCAGAATCCACCTGCTTCAACCTCTCTCCAAGAGTAAGAATCACCTCCAGGCCCCCAGACAAGCAATCGCTTTGTTCAATCTTTGCTTAAATGTCTCCAGTGACAGTAAGCTCATCACTCCCCATGCAGGCATCCCCTGGTCATTAGAAAGTTTCTCTTACCTAAGGACACGTCTGTCCCTCTGCCCCATGACAGCCCTGCAGGGACTTAGTCCGTCTGCCCCTTGAGCCTCTCATCTCCTTTCCAGGGTAAGCATCTCTGATGGCCCTTGCTCACAGAGTGATGGTTTGGGTATCTGCCATGGACAGGCCACTGGGTTCTGCACCCCTCCAGTCTGAGAAGGCCTTCATGTTCTCTGATGGGCCAAGGCACTGGCCACACTGGGTCATGTTGAGTCCCAAGAGGGCAGATGGACTGGGTCTTGCCCCCTCGCTCTGGGTCTCTGCCTGGGGTCTGTTGTAGGGGATTTAAAGAGCCTCTGCTTGTTGGCCTGCCCTCCCACTCCTGAGCCCACACACCTTCTCTAGGCCATCTTCCTTCAGGCTGATGATGTCCAGATCGAAATCCATCCGTAAGCCACTGGTTTTGTTGAAAACAATCCTTCCCGTTAATCCTTCCCATTGAGCCTGCCGGAGGGGAGAGGGCAGAGCAGCAATTCCTCGGGCTCATAAATCATCATTCGGTACAACTGTACAATGCTTCATTTTAATTACTCCTTGCACTGATACTGTTCCCCCAAGACCATGATTAATTAATAATCACCTCCATCATTGCTAGGGCTGTGGTACGAGCCAGCAATTTCCATAAATTCTATTATGCTCTTCAGCCAGCTTTACACTCGCACCTTCTCATGTACAACACCGATCATAGATGCGCTCAGATGAGCCCCCGCCTTGAAGCCACGAGAAGGGGGAGTCCACGTTGGGTCCCCAGAGACGGGCAAGGAGGCAGGCAGGCAGGCCGCGGCAGGCGAGACCTGCCGAGGGGCAGAAAGCCAAGGGGCCAGGCCAGCTCTGGCTGTAGGACCAAACACTTGGGAGTAGCCCCCAGAGAGCCGGGGGTGACAGAGAAGGTCTCCCACCCCTGCCCCTGCTCCACCCATGCCCTGGTTAAGAACTGGGATCAGAATACAGGGTCCAACCCCAGTTGGACCTGGGATTTCATTTCACCTCGCTGCCTCAGTTTCCTCATCTGTAAAATGGAACTAATAATATTACCCATCTTACCAAAATGCTATGAGGGCGAAATGAGTTAAGTCCCTTGAAAAATGCAGAACAGTGCCTGGTACAACCTAAGACCTGAATAAATGGTACTTTTGCTACTTTTTCTTGCCTTTAGCATCATTAACACAGAGAGAGGCAGGCAGAGGTTCAGAGAAGGAACAGGACCCAAACTAAGAAGGGCTCCATCTTCTAAAGCAGGGGTTGGCAAACTATGGGTCAAAGCCCAAATGGGCCCATTGCCTGTTTTTTTTTTTTTTCAGTACGCGGGCCTCTCACTGTTGTGGCCTCTCCCGTTGCGGAACACAGGCGCCGGACGCGCAGGCTCAGCGGCCATGGCCCACGGGCCCAGCCGCTCCGCGGCATGTGGGATCCTCCCGGACCGGGGCCCGAACCCGCGTCCCCTGCATCGGCAGGCGGACTCTCAACCACTGAGCCACCAGGGAAGCCCCACTGCCTGTTTTTGTAAACAGTTTATGAGATCACAGTCACGCCCATAGGGTGTACCTATTGTCTTTGAGGGCTTTTGAGCTGCAACTTTGCAGTTGAATAGTTGCAATAGAGACTGGTCTGCAAAGTCCAAAATATTTACTACCTGACCCTTTTTATAGAAAAAGCTGGCCGACTCCCCTTCTAGATAACACCTTGCCTGCAGGCCCATAGCGTTAGCAATACAAGGGGCTTCACACTGCTCGCCTCATGCAGCCTCCACAGCAGCCTCGGCGTGTGGGCCCCGTGGGTTCCTCACCCCACTGGGGTCATGAACCTTGCAGATCCTGGAGAGGGCTCCAGAGCCTCTCCATGGCTGAAGGTTCCCCTTGCACTCACAATATGACCCACAAGTTCACGGGTTCCCAGATCCCTGGAGGCCTATCTATAGATTCCACATTAAAACCCATGGGAGGGCTTCCCTGGTGGCACAGTGGTTGAGAGTCCGCCTGCCGATGCAGGGGACACGGGTTCGTGCCCCGGTCCGGGAAGATCCCACATGCCGCGGAGCGGCTGGGCCCCTGAGCCATGGCCGCTGAGCCTGCGCGTCCGGAGCCTGTGCTCCGCAACGGGAGAGGCCACAACAGTGAGAGGCCCGCGTACAGCCGAGCACTCGGGCAGCTGTCCGGCACTGTCAAGTCTTGTGTATTAGCGTGTGGACAGGCATGTGTTATATTAGCTCAGGCGGAGGGGCACGCCTAGGAGGGTTCCGGGATGCTGGAAATCAAAAGGGGATGGAAGGAGTGCTTTGCACAAAGCATCCAACCTCTCTGAGCTTCGGGAAGAGGAAAATGACCTATTTCACGGGTGGTAACAGAAGTGCATAAAGGGCTTAGCACAGTGCCTGGCATATACAACCCCGGCTATTATTTTTCCTTAGTCCGCCTCCTTCCATAGGGCTTCCTTGGATTAGGGCTGGCCCTTGGCTGGAGGGGGAGGGATGGTCACTTGGGCCATGGCCTGAGGCCTCAGGAGAAACCCTACCACAGAAGGCTCGTGCGTGATTAGCTTCCCTGCAGGAGCTCATCCGCTTCACATCACAGTCCTGCAAGGTGGGTGTCATGACTGCCCCCATTTTACAGTCATGGCCACTGAGGCTCGAAGAGGGACTGAGCTCTGTGGGTCCCAAGTAATGGTGGTGCCGGGCAGATTCTCACTGTGCTCAGTGGAGCTGAAGAGCTGGGGTCATCATGCCCAAGTTGACTGGGGAGAGTTTATGAAGCCCAGGGAGCTGGAGATTGGGGTTGGGGACGGAGATTTAAAGATGCATATGACTCAGAGAGCAGATTGGTGGTTACCAGTGGGGAAGGGGGTTGGGGCATGGGCACACGGGGCGGAGGGGTCAACTGTATGGTGATGGATGGTAACTAGACCTTCAGCAGTGATCGCTTTGTAATGTATACAGATGTGGAACTATAACGCTGTACACCTGAAACTTACATAATGTTATACATTATTTTACTTCAATTAAAAAAATGCATCGGTGACGGTGAAGGCCACCGTTTATGACTTCACAGGGAGGCTCAGCTTCCTTGAGGCTCGCTCCCCAGCCCCTCTGCCTCCCCGCTCCTCTGCCTGGGGCCCCTCCCCCCTTGGGCTACCTCTCAGCCCCCAGGGAAATCACAGCAGGTGCCTTCAGACCTGCACTGGAGGGAAGCCTTCCTCCCTGTCAGCTACAGAGGAATTAAATGTCAGCAGGTGCGTGGCCTGTCTGTGGGCAGTCGGGCAGGGGCAGGGCCAGGGCAGGGAGCCGCTGGCAGCTCCTCCCCGTGACATTTCCCAGCCCTCCCGCCCCTTCCAGCTGCCATGCAGGACTTGCTAAATGAAAGACGCTTCACACGCTCTGAACTCCGGCCTGGTATTTTCCAGCTCCTCTCGGAAATGCCAAGTCTTTAAAATGATTTACTGTCACGCAGGCAGATGGGGAGACAGGCAACTTGGGAATGGTCTGAGGGAAGATGGTGTACTGGGCTCAGGCAGGGTACCTGGGTCCCGGGGGTGGCCAGCTGTAGGGCCATGAGGGAGCCCCGCAGCTGCTCTGGGCCTCGGTCTCCACTTCCCTAAAATGGACTGGAGACGAAGTTGTTTGTGAAAGGACTCTGTGAAGAAGAGTGAGTGGTAAGGGCTGTTCACTGGGCCGGGGCCAGGAAACAGGAGGGCCAGGTATGCCAGTGTGGGCCGGTCGGTGCCGGTGCCGGGTGGGGGGGTGGTGGAGAAGGAGGCTACCCTTTCTGTGGCACGACAGTGACTCATCTGCTCCCTTTAGGGCTTTAGGACTGAGCCTCGAGCGCTGCGGGGGGCAAGGGTGAATGGGTAGGGGACGTCCCTGAAGCTCTGGGGCCTGGAGGTCTTCTTTAGCTGGAAACCCACCAGGGAGCAAGAAGCCAGAGTGACGACAGTCGTGATGATAGAAATAATAGTAAGAGCAGCCAATCAGCTTGGCACTTGCTCTGTGCCAGGCGCTGCCCTAAGTGCTTCACACACCACAACTCACTTACACCTACAACAGACCTGGTATTATCTCCATTGTACAGGAGGACCTGCAGCACAGAGAGGTTCAGTAGCTTATCTAAGGCCACACAGCTAAAAAGTAGTTAAGCTTCAAAGACACTTATGTCTGGCTCCTAAGGGTCCTCAGGTTGTGGGCTCCGTCACTGAGAAACCCATGCCAACCTCTAGCGACTGGGTTGGAGCCTGCCGAGGAAGGAGGCTCACGGGGCTGGAAATCAGGCTTTCGAGTTCCCAGAGAACAAGCCGGTGATTGCCCAGGCCAGCCAGGCCTCGCTCAGGGCATCGGACAATCAGACTTCCTCCGCAGTTCTGAGGGGTAGGATGAGAAGGGACTCTCATTGTCCTCTTCTACCATAACATCTGATACTGGAGCCCCTTCTAGGGCTGAGGGGACTGGTGCCAGGGATATAAGTGCTCCCTCATGATGACTACTGGCTGGTGTTTGCCAGGTGAGGCAACTAACACTCGGGAATGTCCAGGAATTTATCTAAAGCCGCACAGCTGGTAAGAGGCAGAGAAAAGCCCAAAGGCAGTGCATCAGACTTTAAAGCCGTATGCCTTTTAGTGTCTTTCTAAAACACAGGAGGTGTCACTGGCCTCGTCCCAAGCAGTCATGGTGAACTGGGACCTCCGGACAAGCTGCTCTGTCTGCTGAGTGGTGGGTTTCTTTGCTATTTACCCTCACTGTGTGGCCTTCCTTTGCGTATGGGATTACGTTCATTAATGGGATGACTTGATGGACGTCTCCCTAGGCGGTGAGCTCTGTCCGTGCAGGGGCCCGTCTGTTTTAGCCCCATTGGATCCCCAGCGCATGGCTCAGTGCCGGCCACCCAGCAGACCTGCACAAATAGGTAGTGAATAAATGAATGAACTCTCAAAGCAGACTGCTTTGTTCCTGGTCCATCGTGATGGCTGCAAAGAGGTGGTCTATATGGAGCCCTCCTAGAGGGCTTCCCCTAACTGCACTTGTTGTTGCCCTGGACAGGTCACTCCCTCTGACTCAGAGTAACCCTGCCTAGATCTCGGCCCCCTGAGCCTTCCTCACCTACCATTACTGGGACTTGACTCTGCCTAGCCTTGGGCTACATGCTTCGCACATAGTTTTTCACCCTGTTTTTTCAACAATGCTTTGCGGCAGGAACTCTTACTATACCCATTTTACAGTTGAGGAAACTGAGGCTCAAAGAGCTAATCATCTCACCCAAAGTCACGCAGCTTGTTGTGATGGAGCCAAGGTACAAGCCCAGGCCTGAGCATCCCCATGTGTAAAATGTGAACAATAAACTCTGCCATCCGTAAGGAGAACAGTGATGGAGAGTCTGAAACTAAACTTTGGCACTGTGTATTTCCATGGTCATCCTCTCAGCAACAGGACAGGTTCTGCTCTCTGGTTCCTTTGAATCAGCTCCATGGATGGGACTTCTTCATGGTTGCCATGGTGACAGGAGAGCCGGGTCCCAGCAGGGACCCTGGCTGGGAAGTTGGCCGATGGGCCTCCTCTGCCCTCGGGACTAAGCACTGTCCACAAGGTGCCTCATTTCGTCTTCACAGCATCCCCATGAGGCAGCCAAGGCTCAGCAAGTTTCCCTAGATTGCCTGAGGTCACACAGCTGGAGGCAAAGACCCTCATCTGTTGTCATTTAAAGCCCACTCTTTGTCCTGCTGACAATGCCGACCGCCCACTGAACACGTACTATATGCCAAAGACTCAGCCCCTTAGTCATCCTCTTAGATTGGTCCCTATTGAGCCCATCTTCACCCTAGGAAACAGGCTCAGAGATGTGAGGCGACTGGCCCAAGTTCACGTGGATTGGAAATCAGTGCTGTCTGACTCCCCAACTTGGGCCCTTGACTGCTCTGCGGCCCCCAGGAGATGGCCCTGGCGCCGTCCTGGTGAGTGGGGGGCACTCACCTCCTTGATGAAGTTCATGAAACGGCCGCCAAAGCGCCACGCCTTGTGCCGATGGCACTGCAGGGAGTTCACGGTCATCTGGGGCGCCCGCTGGTAGCACACGGACACGATGTGGACGGCGTCGTACAGTAAGGCCGCGTCAGTCTGGAGGGGAGGCCCAGGGTTGCCTGAGAGTAGCTCGGGCCCGAGAGTCCCCAGCTCACCCTGCCCTGTCTCCCTTCTCCTCCCCGACCAGAGGCAAGGGGGTCCTGGTGAGGGAAAGGCCCTGAGACCCTGGAGGTGACCGTGTCCCTGCTCCGAGTGAGAAGCCAAGCTCGGATTGCCTCTGCAGCTCTGCAGACACCGGACTCCCTCCCTCCGCAGCTCAGACCTTCTCTGCCAGGCCCCGCCACCCCGTGCCGTTGTCCCTGCTATCGCCTGCCCCTACGCACACCTTCAGTTTTCCGGCCTCCCCAGCCTCCTGCCAGCCACAACTGAAAGTCCCCCGTGCCCAGCACCCACTAGTCCTTATTCCTACTCTCTGTAACCACCTGTTTCCGTGCCTGCACTCCCACACTTGGGGTGGGACTCTGTCTGATTCCTTTGTGTCCCTGGCCCCTGGCCCAAGGTCTGGCAGATACAGGGCAGGTCTTAAGAAGGAAAGTAGTGGGAGGGAAAAAAGAAACAGAGAAGAAGGAGAGAAGGAAGGGAGGAGGAGAGGGAGGAGGGAGGGAGGGAGGGAGGAAGGAAGGAAGGAAGGAAGGAAGGGAGGGAGGAAGGAAGGAAAGAAGGGAGGAAGGAAGGAAGGAAAGAAGGGAGGAAGGAAGGAAAGAAGGGAGGAAGGAAGGAAAGAAGGGAGGAAGGAAGGAAAGAAGGGAGGAAGGAAGGAAAAGGAATGGAAAGAGGGAGGGAGGAACAGAGGGGCAGAGGAAGGAATGATGGGAAGGAGGGAGGGAGGGGAGCCCCCAGGTCTGGCCCTCCCGGCCGCAGTACCATCATCACTCCATCCAACAGGCCAGACTCTGCCCGGGGAGCCGCCTGCAGCCGCTCCATGGACCACTTCTCCACGATGGCCGAGACATGGGGGTTGTCCACGTTGAGGATCCGGAATCCCGTCAGGTTCACCCCTGAGTAGCGGTAGGGCTCCAGGTCTAATGCATAAAGATCCTTGACAGAGAGAGTTTCAGTAAACAAAGGTGTGGCCTGGCTGTGAGTTCCAGCCTCACCTCCCACACTCCCTACTGGGGCCCCAGAGCAGCCGCAGCTCCCTGCAGAGCCCTGTGGAGGTGACGCTCAGCAGTGAGGATGGAGCACCCATGGGAGCACTGCGCTTGGAGTCAACTTGAGCATGGAGGAGTCCAGCCAGCCTGCCTGGTGGCTGACCCCACTTACTCTGCTGGACCTCAGACACACTGCTCAGCTTGTTTCTTCATCTACAAAATGGGGATCATGCCTCCTCTTTAGGCCCCAGTGAAGCAGTAGACATCAAATGCCCAGCCTGGAACAGCAAAGGAGCTTGATAATGGTCATGACCGTCATCCTCTGTTGGGGGACGTCCACTTTGGGAAGACAAAGGGCATTGCGTCTGGGCATCTCCAAGTTACCCAGAGGGAGGGTGAAGGGAGGATTTTATCCCCCCAGAGAGGGTATTTTAAAACAGTCTCTTCTGAAAACAAACTTAGGGTTACCAAAGGGAAAGGTGAGGGAGGGATAAATTAGGAGTTTGGGATTAACAGATACACACTACTGTATATAAAACAGATAAACAACAAGGACCTACTGTATAGCACAGGGAACTGTATTCAACATCTTGTAATAACCTACAATGGAAAAGAATCTGAAAAAGAATAGATATATAGATATACATGCATAACTGAATCACTTTGCTGCACACCTTATACAACACTGTCAATCAACTACACTTGGATAAAAGAATTAAATTAAAATAGTCTCTTCTGCCTGAGACTGAAGGAGTATAGCTGTCCTCTTCTCTACCCTTGCCCCACACCATCAGCCAGGCCCCCTCACCCCCTGCCTCCTAGGAGCAGTCAGTCTGTCTGTCTGTGGGCCAGGTCATGTCCCGTCTGGTGCAATGGCCTAAAAGCCAGGAAGACAGGCCTTAATGCATGGGGGCAGCCCAGCTTCAGCCCCTCCTGCCAGCTTTAGCTCTGGGGCACGGTGAGCTGGGGAGGGCAGGGGGCAAAGGGAAAGAGGGGGGTTGGCTGAAGAGGGAGGGGCCAGGTGCTAGGCTGAGAAGAGCTGGCACGAGGTGGGGGCTGGTGTGAGGAGCGGAGCAGAGCTCTGTCATCTTAAGAAAAATTACCCAAACTTGGAGATAAGGCAGACGGAGAGCAGCGCGTCCTTTCAATGTCACATAGAAGCATCGCTTACAGGCCCTCCTGGGATTGTGCAGTTCTCTGGGAGAATGCACCCGGGTTTGACTTCACTGTCGGCTACTGGTTAAAGGCCCAGATTCTGAGCTAATACGTAGATTTTTGCCCATAGAAAAGATAGTCCCCAAGGTGGTGGTTTTATTGTCCTGTAGAATATTAATCCATTTTTCTGTCTAACTTAGCCATCTTATCTTATGCTCCCCCTACACCAAATACCTATAAATACTCAATCCTTCAAATGCTCTTTGAGCCAGCATTGTCATCCTACTGGTTCCTTTGTTCATGACTTGAATACCTTTCACACGTGTTCATTCTATATTTGCATAAGAATCGTGTTATTTTTTTTTTTTTGATGAACATAGGTCTTTATTACTATTGCTGGGTCATATGGTAATTGTGTGTTTAAAACAATTTTTTTAAACATCTTTATTGGAGTATAATTGCTTTACAATGGTGTGTTAATTTCTGCTTTATAACAAAGTGAATCAGTTATACATATACATATGTTCCCATATCTCCTCCCTCTTGCGTCTCCCTCCCTCCCACCCTCCCTATCCCACCCCTCTAGGTGGTCACAAACCACCGAGCTGACCTCCCTGTGCTATATGGCTGCTTCCCACTAGCTATCTATTTTACGTTTGGTAGTGTATATATGTCCATGCCACTCTCTCACTTTGTCCCAGCTTACCCTTCCCCCTTCCCATATCCTCAAGTCCATTCTCTAGTAGGTCTGCATCTTTATTCCCATCTTACCCCTAGGCACTTCATGACCTTTTTTTTTCCTTTCTTAGATTCCATATATATGTGTTAGCATACGGTATTTGTTGTTCTCTTTCTGACTTACTTCACTCTGTATGACAGACTCTAGGTCCATCCACCTCACTACAAATAACTCAATTTCGTTTCTTTTTATGGCTGAGTAATATTCCATTGTATATATGTGCCACATCTTCTTTATCCATGCATCTGTTGATGGACACTTAGGTTACTTTTTGAAACGTGTAATGTTGGCAATCTAGATGGGCTTCATCCCACTAGTGGGGAAAGTGAGTCTTCAGGTCTGAGCTCCTCTTCATCCATTGTCTATTCTTATGTACATTCCCCTCTCATCCAGCTGCCTTCCATTCTGCCCCCCACTGCCCGTCCTCTTTCCCGGGTCCCTCAACTCAGTCACTCCCTCCCATGCTGGGACAGAGTGGCCGGGGACAGTGTACTTGTCTCTCCATGGCTGCAGATGTCAGGAGTAACATCTGGCCCCATCACAGTCCCAGCTTCAGTTAAATCAATGATGGCTCATGGAAAGATAATGAGGGATAAAACCTGGAGCCCACAGAGCAGCTCTTTCACACCGTGCTGGCTTCCTCTGGTCTCTGAGATGTTCCTAATTTGTGCTGATCTCCTGCTGTTCCTCCTGTAACTCCAGCTGGCCTCCGTCTGGAATACACTCTGTTGGTTTCCTCTTTAAGGGTTTAGGGATTAGGGGAGAGGCTGAGAGCAGATTTGAGCCAAGCAAGAAAGTCTAGTCTCAGCCTTGCCCAAACAAATAGGGCCCTGATTCAAAGCCAGGATTTGGGATGGGGGAGGGGCTGGGCGGGAGTAGATGGAGGAGTCTCCATGGAATTGACCAGAGGGTGTCTCTGTGGCCCCAATCTCAGTGGGGAGTGGAGGGTGGGCAGTGTGCTCAGCCCCACGCAATGGAGGGTATCATCTGATCTTCACAATCCCCTATAAAGTAGGTATTTAATAGTATTCCCTTTTAAGAGAGGAGGAAACAGGGCCAGAGAGGTGAGGTGACTTGCCTAAGGTCATAGAGCTCATGAAGGCAGCGCAGAAACCGTTCCCAGGTCCATCTCAGTGGCTTGTAAGAGCTAAACGTCAGCACTTCTTGACTCTGTGCTCAGTGATATTCATTGGTAGCTTGATATTGGCCATGGTGGGAGTATTTACACCATGAAAACTGGCAAGCACTATATATCTGGGTTTTTCCCCCTTTTGGACAGCCGGTTGTACACATTTACTAGTACACTGTGTCTGTCCTATTTAAAAATCCCCGTGCTTTATGTCCCCAGTGGTTGTCAGGCACAAGATATGCACCAGCATTGTTTTTGGAGCATTTTTTGGAAAGTATGGGCCATAGAGAATGTGGGGTGGGGCCTCAATCTGTGTTTTGAGAAGCCGCTAATCTAAGCTATTACTCCTAACTGGGAAACACACAGAGAGGGGTCTGGGCTTAGACGGGGAGACCTGTTCAATCAGAGGGAGAGGGGGGAAACACATTGGAAGGAGGCCTCTCTTCCCACAGCTGCTCCCTGAGAACAGCTCACTGGGCAGACCCAGGTGATGGTTATGAGCACAGACCATCAGGCCAGGCCATCTACTCTCCTTTCCTCAGTTGCCTCATCTGAAAAATGGGAATGATAATAGTACCTGCCATATAGGGTTGTCACGAGGAAGAAACGGGTTAATAGATGTACTTAGAACGTGTCTGGTGCGTGGTAGACACCACGGAAGTGCTGACAAACATTCATGTTCTGCCTTCTCTGGCAGCAGGTTGTGACAGCTATGGACTCAGCCCCCAGGGACATGACTGGGTTATTGGAAGAGAGGAGCAGACATGAGTTGCATCCTCCTGACTTACCTCTCTTGGCAAAAGACAAAAACAATTGCAAGGAGCTAACACTTACTGAGCACCTATAAACCTCAGAACAGTTTCTATGTGCCTGAGGTGTATTAACTCGCTTCATTCCCATTTTCACCTTACGAGGAGGGTGTTATTATCACCCATTTTAGAGGAAGGAACTGAGTCACAGAGAGGTTAGGTCTTTTGCTCAAGGTTACACAGCTGGGGAGCAATGGCGTCAAACCCAGGCCACCAGCTCCCGAGCCCTCCCTCTGTCCTATGACCAGCCCTTGGTTCCCACCTCTGGATATCTCAGTCACCCACCACACAGCATTCAGAGGGGTCTTTCTGAAGAATGAACCCAACCCCGTCACTCCCCTGCTTGGCATATTTCAACGGCTCCTTCTTGCCTTTTCAGAAAAAGCACAAATTCCTTAGTATACCTTGCAAGGCTCTCCACCCCTCTGGCCTCACTTTTCTTCCCACCCCCCTCTCATATTTGCCCCAGGAACACCACACTGCTTTTGTCTCCCTTCCCCATTCCTCGCTGGCCCCTGCCCCCATCATGCAGCTTCTCTAGGCCAGTGTCTTTGTGCGTGCTCTATCCCTGGGCTGGAATGCCTGTCTTCTCAATCCTCCTGGGGTGGGCTCACTCTGAGAGTCAGCTTGTCACCTCTTTTGGGAAGCCTCCCTTGACTACTACTCTACTACTATCACACAATAGGGTGGGTCAAGGGTGCTTCTGCTCTTATCTTGGGACCTCTTTGCTTTCACCCCACTGATAACAACTGTCCATGTCTGCATCTGTGTCCCCTAGGAGCCCCTGGGCTCCCATCACCCAAAGTGGAAAGAAGGGTCAGCCAGCTGCGTAGCTCTCTAGGGTACCTAAACAGCACTGGGAAGAGCCTGGAATGGAGAGGCCAGTGTTTTACATCCTCCTCTCAGGAGGAGATTTCTATGGGGCTACAAGTTAGGAGTGGTTTGGCAAATTGCCTGAGGTGGAGGATGAGCCCCTCAAGGGTACTGCTTTAGAGACAAGAGAGCTTCCCTAAACTGCCTTTGAAGGAGGTGGGTCTGGGGAGATGGAGGGATTTTGCTGTGTAGGGCGGTGAATGCAAGTTTGGGGCCAGAGCTGAACTGCTGGGGCCACAGAAGAGAAGCTGAGCTCTGCCTCCAGGGGGCGCCCTCCTCCCTCTACCTCTGCACGGGGCTCAGCCTCTTCTCCAATTCAGTGTTGACCTGATAACTAAGGCCTGAAAGATGCCCAACATGAGCCTGCCTAGAGCCTCCGTGACTCAGCTCACTTCCCTGAGGACTGAACGCCAGCCGGACTCAGTGAGAAGGGCAGCATCTCTGGCTTCGGTGGGGACTCGGGTGCTGGCGACATCAGCCCTTCCGGTTTCCAGATGCAGCACTGAGTTGACTGACACTCACACAGTGGCTGTGGCCAATCACAGCCTGGGAGGGGGCACGATGGGGTGTCACTGCCAGAGTCACCTTCATCCCTGTCACCCTGAGCCTGTACTTAGCTGCAAAGTGTTGTAGGGCTTGTAGCACTGAGTACCACCATCCCTGTGACATGAGGGCAGCGATCATGTGGAGCTGGAAAAGAGGCCTCTTTGTCCGGCTCCAATTTTTTGTCCAAACTGCCCTGGGCTGAGACCCCATGTGCTGTACACAGTGAACTGTGCACAACCTTGCTGCTTGGCAAAAAGTTGCTGTTCTCCATGCCAAATGTTGACACATTGAATTCAGTATCAACGAGGGACCTTTTAGAAACATTCAGCATAACATAATAGACTAATTCATTAGCACCCCATGGGTCTGACTGGGTGGAAGCTGCAGCTCGGAAAACATCGCCTTAAGGAATGACAGATGAAAATATCTTTCCCATGATATAACTGTTATTGCCGAGAAGCGGCATTAATTGTGATTGCTTATCTATTAATTTATTATAATTCTCTTTTCACCTCCAGGCTTTTACCTACACATGACATGTACCAGGGGCTCAGCTGGGGCTGATTAACGCGGGGTTATCTGGGAATGGCTCAAAGCTGGCTGGAACAGATAATGGCAGCTGGGGTAATTAAAATGTCTTCTGCATGGGAGAAGCAAGTTTGGAGAATTTTTTAGACACAAAGAATTGGTGACGTGGGTCTCCTAAAGGGAAGGAGATAAATGCCAAATGCCACTGCCCTCCCACATACAGCCACAATTGACCAATGGGCACAGAGGGGCACAATCATGAGGTAGACTCTCAAGCCAACGGGGCTGGAAGGAGGAAACTGGAGCTGGAGCCGGAAGCAGGACACGGGGACCCAGGCGACATAGCTGATGCCCTGGCATATGGGGAGCTGCTGGGAGATACCCTGGTACCCGCTGCAGCCCAACCCCCCAACACACACACATATTCCACTGCATGAACTATTTGTATTGCAGGGACTGTGCCTCTCTGGAAGGATAGGCTCTTCCTGACCCTCAGAGAGGCATGGGGAGGAAGGGCAGGGGGCTGGAACAGAAGCCAGGAGCCAAGGCTTTTATCACTGATCTGCTGGGAGACTCCAGGTAGTTCACTCAACCTCTCTGGTCCCAGGTTTCCCCATCAATTAATGGGGAGCACAGACTGCCCTGTGAAGAGGAAAATCAGCGATGTGGAGAAAGGGCTTTGGAACCTGTGAAGTGTGGGTGCCGCTGAGATTTGTGGAGGCTCTGTTCCCCGCATTAGTGTCAATCACGTGATGCCTGGACCATCACAGCCTGTGGAATCCGAGCCGGAGCCAGACAGAGGAAGCCAGGCGACACTGCGTGCGGCTCTCGGCACAAGCTTCAGCAGAGGGCTTTGGAGCTGGACAGGTCCCAGCTCGTCAAAATCCTTGCTCTGCTCCTTTTGTTACTGAGTGACCTCTCTGAGCCTCAGTTTCTACTTTTCTGTAAAATTGGGAAAGTCATCCTCCCCTTGGAGAGTTGTTCAGAATTTTGGATGAGATGGGGTATACTGAGCGCATAAAATATATAAGCAGGAATTATTTAATTAATCAATTTAACTCTTACATAGTACCAAGTAACACTTTCCTTAGTGCTTTACTGATGTCAACATACTCGCTTAATGCTCAGCATAAGAGTCCTATGAGATGGTACTGTTCTTGTGGCCATTTTACAGATGGGGAATGAGGCAAAGTGACGTGAAGTAACTTGCCCAAGGAAGTGGAAGAATCTCGATTCTAACTCAGGCGGACTGGCGCCAGAGTCGGTGGACGTCACTGTTGCTATGATGAGGATGTTAATTTCACTGATTACTTTCTACTTTGTATTATATTCATTCATTCAGGCATTAATGAGCACCTACTGTATTCCAGGTGCTATGTGGGCACTGCAGATATAGAGGTAAACTGGGCACCGTCCTTGAGCCTCATGTGCCCAAAGGAAGCTACCAGCTGGTGAGCTTTGTGTTGGATCCAGCTCTAGACACCCCGTCTCACCCAAGTGCCTAGCTTGGTACCTGGGACCTTGAGAGCATATGTATATGCCTGCTGGATAAGTGAGTATATGAATGACTGAATTAAGGAAATGTAAAAGTGAGGAAAGCAGGGACTTCCCTGATGGTTCAGTGGTTAAGACTCTGTGCTTCCACTGCAAGGGCTACAGGTTCGATCCCTGGTTGGCAACTGAGATTCCACATGCTGCGCAGTGTGGCCAAAAAAACAAAAACAAAGAAACCCCCATAAAAAGTAGGGAAAGCAGACACTCTCTTGGGCTAGGATACTGCCCCAGGGTGCAAGGATACTGCCCTGCCCCTCCTTCCGAGAAGTCCAACCCTGACCTCACGCTGGCACTGGCATTAATGTGGAGAGCCACTGGCATACTGGGGTGGTGCCTTCTCCAGAGTCTTGTCTAGAAGGTCAGGTCGGGCCTCAGGGCTGAGAGCTCCCTGAGGGGACACTCCCTCTGGCCTTGGAATGAGGGCACGAGCCAGGCAGAGATGCTTTCAATTGACTGTCCGGAGCTAAGACCGGAAGCAAAGCACAAAGAGGACTTAACCACAGGCCCTGTGTGGACACAGTGGACGGGGGGTCAATACTCAGGGTGGGTGAATGAGATCTGTGGATTTTGCTCCTGCCGCTTCTGAAGGGCTCTCCCAATGCCCCAGCCCTTCTGCTTGGTGGCCATGACTTAGATTCTGTGAGCCCGTTGTACTCTGCCCCCCACTGCCAGACCTCGGCTGACCAGGTCTGGCAGTGGTGACCTTGACCACAAGGAGTGGTCACCTCCCAAGGGGGGGTTGCTACAGTCTGGCTGATGACTCAGCCCCTATCCTGGGGACATTTGAAAATGTGTGGATCGCATTTATTTATTTGTCACCAAGCCTGGAAATTAGTGAGCAGGGACAGGGATGCTAAACATTGTATAGTGGGCAGGACATTCCGGAAGGATTAATGTCCAGCCTCAAATGCCTATATAGTGCCCTGTTGAGAAGCAACGGCTGGCGCTTGGTCAGTCCGAAATTTGACCTGGGGAAGGCGGGTAACACTCAGAGAAAGCGGTGGTGAGAAGCAGCAGAGGCAGAACGGATGGTCAGTTGGGGTGTGATGATCCCAGGGCAGCTGTGATGAGCTGAAGTTTCCAGGGAACAGAGACTGCGAGGACGGAGCTGAGGCCGAGAGCAGGGGGAGGGAGCAATGGGCAGAGAGAGGGAAACGGAAGAGGCTGGCTGAGTCTCAGGGCAGAGGGTTGGAACCATAATTCTCGTGATGTCCACGGTTGCTCTGGATCCAGAACCACTCTCCACATCTGCTCTTGTGGCCTGGTGGTTCATTCCTGAGTCTCTAGTGACTTGAAGTTACTTGAGTGAGCTCTGCTCCTTGAAACCAAAAGAGGCCGAATGAAGGATCTGAAGCCCAGAGGCGTCACAAATGATTCCCATTTTAGAGGCAAGGAAACTGAGGCCCAGGGAAGCTAAGCAATCTGCCTACGTGCACAGTCCCTGGTGCTAAAGGGACTCTCAACCTTATCTATGCCTCCGAGGCCTGCTCTCCTGCCACTGAACTGGGAAGTAATGTGGAGGGGGGATGGGCACGGTCTGCAGGGGGACCACAGAGGTCCCGGGAGGTCTGCCTGCTCCTCCCTTGTCTATTCCTGCATGGACGCCAGGGCTTTGTTACAGCAGCTCAGAGCGGTGAGGACTCAGAGAGGTAAGCCAGCGGGATGGAAGTGTGGGAAGAATGCACTGAGCTGGCACAGGGCTGGTGGGGACCTCTAAGGGCCCAGAGGTTGGACTCAACACCCTAGGAGCCCAGGGCTGCCATGCCTGGAGACAGGGTCCCGGGCGCCTGGAATGTGCCCCACCCCACCATCCCAGCCTTGCTCCTCTGCCCTGCTCCTAGCTCCATACGGAGGTGGAATATTGGGGATCTGAGGACCTCATCCTCCAGCCTCCAATGACTTTCCCAGGGGAGAAGCTCGCTCGGGTGGATAGAAATCCAGAAGGGACCAGGGCAGAAGGTACCTGGTCTCAGTCACCAGCTTCCAGCATCCCTTTCTCCCACCAAGGCTCCTGGCAGGTCTCCAGGTCTGGGCTCTGGATCAGAAGAGTGGGCAGGGTGGCCCCTGAGCTCTGCCATGGGCACAGGGTTGGGGGTGGAGAGAGGGTAACAGGCAGTTGTTTGCTGGGAAATGCTTAATAACCAGCTTTCAGGGGATGGCGAGGAGGAACCGCTTATTTGTAGCATTTGCCAACTTCTGTGGTGTGAATACTCCCACCTTGGCCAATCTCAAGCTACTTGCATGATGTCACTGACTGAAAGTGGAGCCAGGAAGAGATGAACACAGCTGGCTCTGGCAATCAACCAGAGTGAGCCTTGAAGAGCTAACCTGCCTCCTGGCCTTTGCTTATGCTGTTCCTTCTATGTGGAATGCCCTTCCTCTCTCTCCTTGGTGAACTCCTATTGATCCTTCAAGGTCCAGTTCAAACATCTTCTTTCCTGTAAAGACTGCCTGAAATTCCCCACCTTCCACCGGCTCTGTGGCACCCGGCGTCTCCTTCTGCTGTGCCCCGTGGCCATCTGATGTGATGGCCTGTGATGGCACAAGCCGGCCGAACGAGTTACACATAGAGATGCAGACTGGGCAGGATGGGAGCTCCTTGAGGGCAGGCCTCAGTGCCAGTCGTCTTGAGATACTCAGTTGAATACAGGTGCTGGGTAAGGAATGTTAGCTGGGTGCTGGGTGAACGAAGGAACACAGCTAGAGGCTTGCAAGACTGCAGTGGCAAGTCTGACACAGATTTTGGGCGCTTGTTTCAGCCACAGGATGTTTAGTGATGCTGTCACTTGCCCCATATCTGGGCTGGGTAAGAGTCTACCCGGGGCCGCAGTGACATCCAGGGCATCTGGCCCCCAGGCAGGGTGGCTGGGGGTTGGTGCCCCTTTGGCACAGGGATCTCTTTATTCTGCTGATCTCAGACCACAACTAATTACCCTAATGGGTTTAAATGGCCCTCAATGTTCTCAAGGTTTGGACAGGACCCATCTGGAGCCCGCAGGTAGGCTGGCCCCAGCTGATAGCGAGCGGGCAGACCTGAGCGTGGATGTCACAGGAATCCAACTCCCGTTGTTGCGTGAGGCCTGAGGCCTGGGACCTGTGTGGGGGCGTGTGGGCTGGGGCCAAGGGTCATCGTCATAACAACAGCCCTTCACACAAGCAGGCCCTGCTCTCAGCGCTTCAGTTCACGAACTCATTCAGTTCTCACAACAGTCCTAGGAGGTAGGAGCCATGATCATGCCCATTTTGCAGAGGGAGAAACTGAGGGAGGTTAAATTATCTCTGCGAGGTCTCACAGCCGGCAGGCAGAGGGGCTTGTGTGCACACTGGCAGGTTCTAGAGTCCCTGTCTGTAGTCACAACAAGATGTCACTCCTCAAAGTGGGCAGGCCACAAAGGCAAATGTGTGCCCTTGCCTGGGGCCACGCCTACAGCCTTAGGAAGCAAGCCCAGCCTGAATCTCCTCTAGCTGCTGCAACTGTCTCCCCCGGGCTGACCTTGTTCTGAGGGAACCCCACCCCGACCCGTGCCAGGACTCGGAGGTACGTTACCAGGGTGGTGAAGATGAAGTGGTAGTACTCGGTCATCATGCCCATGGCCATGGCCTACGGGAGAGCAAAGCGTCAGCACCCTGCAGGGAACACCTGAGCAGCCCCTCCCCCCTCCACCCTGGCAGGGGGGATGGGGGGTGGGAAGGGAGCGGGGAGAGAGCGGTGAGGACCCGGGGCAGCACAGGCTGGCGGTGGGTCGGGAGAGGCTGGCCGCTTGGAGTGGGGCATCCTCTGAGACAGGGAAAATGACTGGCTGGCAGACAGTGGATTTCACACTGGAGTGTGCAGCAGAATCATGGGTGATACATTAAAATGCAGAATCTTAGGCCACGCTCTCCAAATATTCCAAATTCTGCAGGGCCAGGTTTGCCTTTTTAGTAAGCATCGCTGGGCCTGCCGCACTTGGAGAGATGCTGCTGGAATCCGCCCAACATCGCCTCCTCAAGTGCCCTGACTCTCCTCAGCTGAACTCACTGTCCTGGCTCCAGAAAGACGTCTGTGGGAGCTCGGCTCCCACCAGCCCAGCCAGGCCCGACGAGGAGGGTCTGTCCTCAGTCTGAGCCTCCCCCGGAAGGGCTGACACATCCCTGCGTCTTGGGTCCTGGCTGGCCACACAGCGGGCCACATGGCTGCTGTGAATTACTCTTCTACACCATCATGAAATCTAATGTATTTTATTAGAAGCCGATAATCTATAATATTAATGACCATCACGCATTTTCCACAGAGTTCTTCAGAATGCGGGCCCACAAAGTGCTCCAGGAGGAGATGTCACTGGGTCAAATACGCTTTGAAAATGCTTCACATTCTCTCCCGGTCTTGGAGGTTCACAGCCCGCATTCGCAGGTGAAAGGCTCAAGAAGTCCTCAGTACGCAGACATGCTCACCTCGGTTTAGTTCAGGGTCAGGCTGAGCACAGAATCTTCATTTTCAATTCTAGGAGTTTTCATGTCAGCAAACTGGGGAGTGAATTCTGACTTTCTGGCTGGATGACCTCAGGCCCAATCCTTTCCCCCGGAGCCTCAGTTTCCCCATCTGAAACCGAGCACGATAATCGCCCCCACTTCCCAGGGTGGCGATAAATGAGGAGCTGTGTGTGTACCCGGCACCGAGTAACTCCTCAGTGAACCCAAGTTGGGATTGTCTTTATTACTCAGTTGCACATGCCTGGAAGAGGAGGGAGGCACTGGGCGCCGCTGGCCGGGACACTGAGGGTTAAGGGATTTCTGGGGAGCATGTACTCCCTCCACGCTGAGCGTAAAGGTGTGCCGCATGCATGCTGACTGTGCCCCGGGCACTGGGATAAACGCTTTCCTCGCCTCATCTCACTGAATCCTCCAGAACCAGGGCAGGGAGGGATCCTTCACTCCATCTACAGAGCAGGGGATGACTCCGGGGCCACTTGTTCTTGGATATATAACACCCATGGGCAGAAGCAGGATTCAAGCTCTCAAATGAGTTTTTAGCCGCTGTGTGAAGGGTCCTGGGGTGGGACTTCCTCTGGGGGAAGACAGAGGCTGCCGTTCAGCTTGGGCACCCCTTGCAGGGTGTGCGGGGCAGGCCTTGAACATATTCCTGGCCGGCTCAGCACCTCTCCCCCTTCAGCCCTGTGACCCTTCCCTGCCACCAGCCTCTCCCGGGGTCATGTGTCAAGGCCCCACAGAATGCTTCCTCCAATCACCAGGTTCGCTTTCTGGGACCGGCTGCGGCACCCTCGGAGGGGGGCTGTGAGCGATTTCGCTGTTTGTTTCTTAGGGGGCTGGCAGAGCTCGCCCTGGTTCCCAGCACGCCACCCTGGGCTGTGTCGGGAACGGAGGCGCGGCCAAGGACCGAGCGCCATTCTCCTCCGCCGCCGTTGCTGCAGAGCTGAGCAGATGGTGCACAGAGCCTCGATAAACCTCCCAGGGATGGGAGAGTGACACCGAGTGCCACGGGCTGCAGGGAATCAGTGGCTGGAAGAGGAATGCTGGGGGCTGTTCCCGAGACCCCCAGGCCTCCCCGTACTTCCCGCAGCGTTCTATTCCCTCTCCGCAGCCCCCGCCTCCCGCCTGCCCCGAGGTGGCGTGGAAACTAGCATTTGCTCAGCACCCTCCGTGCGCCAGGCCTGGCTGGGGCAGCTCAACCATCGTCTCATCCCATCCTCACACCAACTCAGAGTGTCAAGACCACTGTGTCCGATTTGCTGCTGGTGAAACTGAGGCTCACAGAGGCAAAGTGACCACCCAAGGTCATACAGCCGCAAAGAGGCAGACTAGAGGTCGAACTTGGATCTGGTTGACATCATGGAAATGGGGGGGAGGGGGGGAGAAGCGGCAGGCAGATCCCAACCACCCCTCCCGCTGGCCGGTGCTCACGCACCTGCTTGAGGATCTGGGCGGCCATGGTGTGGCTGCAGTCGAAGATAATGCGAAATTCCCGGCCTCGCTTCATCTCCTTGAGCAGCGGGCGCGAGTCATCGGAGTCAAGGGGGAGCTGGCGGATCTTCAGGCGGATGCTGTACCTCGATGGGGCCATGATGAGCTCCTGCAGCCGGATGAGCCCTGAGAGGTCCCGGGGCACAAAAGACACACGTGAGCCCACGTATACCTAGCTGCAGGTATCCACAGACTCGTGTGGCCACAGGTCTACAGACACACATGGACACTGACATGTGGCCCACGGAGATAAGTTCATGGACTCAGCCACGCATGTGCAGACCCAGGCACTAGCAGACTGCGGCACAGACACGTGCCCCCAGCTGTGCATGCTGGCTCATGCCCACAGGCATGTGTGCACATACAAACACACGCTTACACGCACACACAGGACATACACTTGGGCTGATAAGCACATGTGTACACAGGTAGGTAAAGGTGTGTACACACCTGTAGATTCAAAAGCAGGCACAGACAGCTAGCGAATCCCCCCCGAGTCCACCCACCTGCACCTCTCTCACTCAGTCGGTGTAGAGACTCATGGAGCCTGAACCAGAGGCCCCCCACTCCTCCTCCCCCTGCCCCCTGCAACACTGTGAAGCATGGGACATAATCTTCCTAAACAGTCCCAGCAACCTGCTTCCAGGATGCGGCCCAAGTGGCAGCTCCAGGCTCAGCTGTACCAACGGTTGGACCAGGTAAGGAAGGCCAGGTGGCATTTGTGCCCGGCCTCCACCCCCAAGGGCAGGCTACCCCCGAACACCTTAACCATTCTTCCGGGCGCAGTGCAGCCACCTCCTCCATGACGCCTACCTCTACTGCTCTGCCCAGACAAGATCTCCCCACCCCACTCCCATCCTGCCCCTCTCCCCCGAAACTCGGTGGCCTCGTCCTTCAGCACTAGCGTCTTCTGGCCTCATCTCACTCTCCTGGTCCTGTCACAGACTCCTCAACATTAGGGACTGGGTCTCCACATGCCCTAGCACGGGGTCTGGCACTCCGGTTGTGCTCAACACAAATTTCCAGAATTGGATTGACTACTGTCTTTTTCTCCCCCCACACTGAAAAATCCTCCACCTTGGCATTTTGCAAAACCACTTAATCTGGGGACTTCCAGGGAAAACTGAATGTCACTTCTTGGAGACAAATGGCTCGCTTAGGTCTAATTAAGTTCATTTCCGTCCTTAGTACAAGGTCCATTCTTGCTGACTCCTCTCTGCTTAGCCTGGAAGCAAGCTTGCTTGCTGTTCTCTCTCGCCCTACCCACTGCAGGAAGAGCGGAGGAAGCACAGGCCCAGGGTCCCAAGCAGACCATCCCCTCCCACCGGCCGGGCTGCCCGCCCATACTCAGGGCTCGGTGTCTGCATCCTGGCTGCACTGTCCACTCAGCCATGCTCTATTTCCCCGCGAACAGCACTCTGGTTTTCCTTTGGGGAACAACTCTTCCCCCATGCTCAGTCCATGTGACCCAAGAGTCCCCACTCCAGGGACACAGAATCTGGCCCCCGCCTGGTCAATCAGCACATGCATTGCTCTAGGCAAAGGTATGGGCTTAGCGATGGATGTGTGACACCAGCTGGTTCTATCAGATGACTCCCAGGAATTGTGCCAGAGCAACTGGTAAGAGACAACCCTCTTTCCATTTAACTCCAAATGGGGAGGAAGCAAGTCTGGGGTCATCACTTAGAACCTGTAAAGGATTCCCACAGGGCAGAAGTCAGGAAACACAGAAAGAAAATAAGCCCTAAAGATACTCGTTTGCACCTCTAAAGCTAAAACTACTCCTGAACTTTCCAGTAAATGAAACCAACAAAATCCTCCCCCCACCCTCGCCTTTTTTTTTTTTTTCTTTGCTTAAGCTAGTTTGCGATGGACTAAAGTTCGCAATCAGCTGTCGCAGTGCCTCCTATCCGGACAGAGTCCCCACACACAGAGAACCCACTTCCTGAGCCTTCCAACAAAAAGTCTGGATTTCCAAAGCCATTTCTGTACATACACCTGGGTCTGTCCAGCCTCTCATTCCCACTCCTGAGGGCTGGCCATCTGGAAAGTGAACCGACTGGTATCCATCACTCCACTCTGCTGGGGAGGACAGAGATATTTCTCTGGGACCTAAGTCTCCCAAAGAGTTCTCAAACAAGCTTCGCCATGGCTGTGGGCATCAGGAACCCCCAGCCTCCTAGAAGGTCTCAGATCCAGGTGTGTGGGCTGGGAGAGGGCTCTGGAGCCCTGGAGTGGTCTGGACCAAACAGGGGCCCCAGTGCTTTCTAATACCAGACTTGCTGGGGGCAGGAAGAGGATATCAGGTGACCTTACAGAGGAAGGAGGGGTCACAAGCTCCCCCCAAACACACACACACACCCATCCTTACCCTCCCTCCTCAACTAATCCCAGAAGTTCTTACTTTGGCTGAATGATGCTGCCCGCTCACACCTGTTACCTTGCGAGGCCCTGAGCGCACGCTTTGTTCCTACTCGCTCAGTTTTCAGACCCAGGCACAGCATCAGTAGGCACATGGGCTTTGGGGACCCAGGACATGAGGACAGGGACAGTCTGGATGCTAGAGCAGAGGCCACCAGAGCTTTCTTGTCAGCCAAGTTCATTGCCCTGTGTAATACACAGTGACCCACCTTCTCCAACAGCAAATGTCAGACCTCCTTCCCATCAGTGTATTCCCAAAGGAGACCAGAGGCTCGTGTGGTCCACCCCAGCAGAGGACTAGGCTCTTTGTTTGCCTGAGATGAGTTCTCCTTCCTGGCTGCTTCCCTAATCAATCTCTCTCAAAATATCTGCAGTGAATCATGGTTGTGGAAGTCATGCTTTTCACTTACAAAGCACTTCTGCTTTCATTACCCTATTTAAACGTCTCCCTGTCCTAGAAGGCATACAGAGTAGGGGCTTTTGTTCCAATGTTACAAATAAAGAAACTGAGGCCCAAAGAGGTTAAGTGAGCCTCCCAAGATTTTGCAGCATGCCAGCAATGGGATCAAAATTCAAGACCAATTCTTTTTGGTTCTTAAGCTGGGCCCTTTTTCATTACCCCAGCATTTTCTGAGCCCCTCCCTTTCACTGTTGATATAAATCCATCTTTGTGCACGGGTTAGGCTAGGAAGGTGGCTATGTGGCAAAGCTCATATAGCAAACACTGCTGGTCCCTGAAATAATCACTCTTGGTATTCTATAACTGATGAACTGGCATCCTGAAATCACGGGCCAAACTAATGACCAAAGTTGTTTGTATCCCCGTTATCACTGGGTTTTCCTGGGCACACAAAAATCGTATTATAAACTCTCCAACCACAAGCCCTACAATCTGTGTTTTGCTTCCTGCCCCATATGGGACGTTTGCACCTAACAAATTCCACCTATAGTAATAAGTAATGAATAAAGGCTCTTGCCCATGATTTCCCCTTGCTCCTGCCTCCTGACCAACCCCCCATGTGGCCCTGGGTGCCATGGTGTGCCCCCTTCTTCTAGGGAACTGTAAGTAACAACTCTTCTTTCTATGCTATTGGCCTCTTCATATCATCACTTGGTCGTATCTACCCTTTAGATCCCAGGTACATTTTAAAACAGTTCTCCCTGCAGTGGATTGCAGTGATGACCCCAATTCTTCACCCCTCTCTACATCCCCATCCTTTGCCATGTAATTTTGCAGTGCCCTCCAGCTGCGGGGGCAGGTGACTTGCTCTACCCACGACGTTGGGCTCAACCATGTCAACTGTTTTGGCCAATGGTGTATCAGCAGGCATGACATAAGCAAACACTTGAAATGGAATTGCACACTGGGTTTGTTCTTTTCACCTCTGCCATCATCATGACGACACGCCTGGGCTAGCCTGCTGGAGGATTGAGAGCCCAGCTACCCCACCATCTCAGCCAAGGCCAGTCTAGATCAGCCAGCAGTCAGCCGACCCCCAAGCAGGTAAGCGATCCAGCTGAGACCAGAACAACTGCCTGGCCAATCTCAGTCGGTCACTGACCCCACAGGCTTGAGAGCTAAATAAATGCTTATTATTTTAAGTCACTAAGTTTTGGGGTGATTTGTTACACAGAATTATTATAGAGATAGATAACTAACGTACCCTTTTCAAGCATACTGAGAGAACCATGATTTTTTTGGGTGGCCACGTGCCAGCCCCAAGACGTGACTCGGGATGGGTGAAAGCCAATGAGTGGCAGTCCCATCCCTATCTGAATGTGTTTAGGGTGGTAGGTGCAGACCCAATGAGCTGTAGAGTGTGGTCTGTTGGAAGGTTACGAGGCAGATTTTCCTCCCGATAAGAGGCACGAATCACACCTCTTTCCTTACCACTTCCTGGGGTATCATCATGTGAGGATGTGATGCTTGGAGCTGCAGCAACTTTATTTTGACTATGAGGGGGAAAGTCAAGAGAACTGCGGTGACACTGACCCAGCACCCTGACTCTGCTGAACTGCTAAACCAGCCCTGGAAAGGCCCATCTCCAGACTTCTTGTCAGTGAGATAACTAAGTGGCTACTGCTCCAGTCGATTTGAGTTGGGTTATCTGTTACTCACAGACAAAACATCCTAATGGAAACAACCCTCAAAGCAAACATAGTCAGTCTGCTATAAAGTGCTTCCCATTCCATGGGTTTGATGACCCACAAGCTGTCCTGTCCCTTTGAAATATCCTGATTCTGGAAGCATACTTCGTACTACTCACTATTCTTCATCAAATTTATACTATTGTTTGACTGAATCCAACCCTGAATCCCTAGTACTAAGTTCTTCTTGACCAAACCAGCTCCATCACTGACTCCCCTAAGTTTTAAAATATTTGTTGAATTGAATATCAAGTTGAATCAAACTATAATTAAATACTACAGGAAAGAGTGTGTTGGGCACTGGAAAGGGGGAAGAAATGAAGATGTTATTCCATCTTCTTTTGAGAAGTTAATAGGGGAGTGAGTGCCCACCCAGAGGTCACTGGTCATCAGAGCTAAGAATCAAGTGATGTGTACATACAGTCAGAACTAGACATGCTTGGGAAGAGGAGGCTCCAGGCCTCAGCATCCGCTCTGACCAGTCTCACTGGCATCCACCTTCATGCCACAGCATCTTTTCCTCTGCAAAGCCTCCCCCGCTACCCCCATCCAGCCTGGAGGCACCAGGACTGCTGGGCTGTGGTTTATGCCAGTGTCTGTTCTGACTACTCTGTGCCCGTGACACTCCTACAAAGCTTCAATATTACCTGCTCACATCTAATTCTTTTCTTCCATTCTGGCCACCAGTTCTCTTCCAAGCAGCCCCTTTGTTCCTGCCTGGACTAACATGGCCGCCTCTGCCTCAGTCTTCCAGCTCCAGGTTCTCCCTCCAACCCTCTGTACACTGCTGTCAGTGCCACCTTCTAAAACTCTGCTTTTATTATTCTCTTTCTTTGCTCAACAACACTCAATGGTCCCCGGCTGCTTACAAGGTAAAGTCTGAACCCTGAAGCTAGACAGCAGAGACCTTGCCCACAGCCTCATACATGCTGTTTATCTGACCTTTTCCTCCTCCCCTCCACACTGGGATCCTTCTCCCTGCCAGGCTGTGCTCTTGATGAGACCGCCATGCACAGTCCCACCTCCTCATCTTGCTCTCACTGTTCCCCCTCCTGCGATGCCTTCGTGACTCCTCTCCTTGTCCATCCATCCTCAAGGCCAGGCTCATGTCTCTCCTCCTCTGGTAAATCAGCCCAGACTAGCCAAGGCCACGGAGCTTCCTCTCCCCAGGTGCCTCTAGCTCTGACTGTATGTACGTGTCACTTGGTTCTTAGCTCTGATGGCCTAGAAAGACCAGTGAGCTCTGGGTGTGCACTCACTCCACTTCAATAAGACTAACTTCTCTAAAGAAGATGGAATAGCCACATCTTTATTTCTTCTTCCTTACCAGTGCCCAACACATCCTTTCCTGCCATATTTAATTATAGTTTATTTCCATTTTATTTTCAGTTCAATTCAATTCAATTCAACCAAACATTTAAACGTCTACATTGTACCAGGTGCTGTGCTAAACCCCGGAGGTACCAAAGACCCATGGTCTGGAAGCAGAAACTGGCTCAAAGATAGACAATCATTCACAGTGGTATGTTAAGACAGGCAGAACTACAGGGTTGCAGCAACACTGCCATGCCCTGGAGCTGGGCAGAAGTGGCTCTCAATAACTGGGGGCACTGAGTAGGGCTTGGGGTCTCTGCCGTCCAGTACCTACTGTCTGGTGCTTTGGGTATAGCAGGAACTCAAGACATGCTTGTCGAATCCTGAGTTAACTAAATCTCTGATCGTCTTTTCTGAGGGATTCTCTCCCCACTATCCCGACTCCCCATTAGGAGGTAATCAAAAGCTGACATTGAATCACAGGCAGCTGAGAGCTGGAGAGCTCTCTCCAAGCTGGCTGCTGTAGCTCTTGACTTGTCATGTGGGAAGAGCAGGGCCAGATGGGTTAAGTGACTCGCCAAGGTCACTCTCCTAAGAGGCAGGGCTAAGGAATATCTTGGGACTTGAGTCTTTGGAAAGAAAGAGGAGGAAAGGAAACAGCTCTGCGCTGCCCAGCTAGTAAGCGCAGAGCCTGCGTGCTTCACGTACTGTTTGGTTTGAGTCCAGAGTCTGTGCTCGTAGCCAGCACAGAGTTGGATGCGTTTGCTGCAGAGGAGAATGTGTGAATGGAGGGTGCTGGTAGGTGTGGGCGTGGCCGTGCAGGCGTGCGTGCAGATTGGAGCATACTGCTGGGGTGGAGGCGGGAGTGTAGGGCAGGTGTGAAGTGGGCTGGGCTGGGTGAGTGTGGCTGGTGTGTACCGGGCTGCAGGGGAGTGCAGGGCGAGCATCAGTGACGAGATGAGGCTTGGGTGTAAGTGTGGACCTTTTCCCCAGGGGCAGCTGAGTTGAGCGAGCAGCAAAGATCCCGATCCTGGGGCTCTGCCACCCTCGTCTCCTGCCCTTGGCCCAGCCAGGCCTGGCTACCCACCTGTGCTGTCGTCATAGACCACGGTGGCCGACCGCCACTTGAGGTACTGGACCAGGTCGAGGATGGCATGGCTGAGAGAGGCGTAGTCCGGGTACAGGTTCACATAGAAGGTGTCTTTGTTGTCCAGTGGGTGGTGCTTCCAGCGCAGCTGGATGTGGGGCACCTCCAGCGCGTTGCAGATGGACTGGACGGCATTGGTGCAGGAGCCCTGGGATGGCCCAAAGATCGCCACCACCCCCAGTGCCAGCTGGTCACAGGCTGCAACAGAAAGAGGGAGGGAGGGATGGTACAGGGGTCAGTGCTGTCTCATCAGGCATCTGGGCATTGGGGGCAGGGGAGCAGTGATCTTGAAAACCCCTCTGAGGTGGGCAACTGATGAGCTCTCTGAATCTCAGTTTCCTCATCTGGAAACTGGGGTTGTAATAGCCCCCACCTTAGAGAATCATAGGGAAGTTGAATGAGATTATGAGTATACACTGTTGGTGGGAATGTAAGTTGGTGCAGCCACTATGGAGAACAGTATGGAGGTTCCTTAAAAAGCTAAAAATAGACCTACCATATAATCCGTCAATCCCACTCCTGGGCATATATCCAGAGAATACTCTAATTCGAAAAGATACATACACCCTATTGTTCATTACAGCACTATTTACAATAGTCAAAACATGGACACAAGCTGAATGTCCATCGACAGATGAATGGATAAAGAAGATGTGGCGCGCGCGCACACACACACACACACACACACACACACACACACACACTATGGAATATTACTCAGCCATAAAAAATGAAATAATGCCATTTGCAGCAACATGGATGGACCTAGAGATTATCATACTAAGTGAAGTAAGCTAGACAGAGAAAGATGAATATCATATGATATTGCTTATATGTGGAATCTAAAAAAATGATACAAACGAACTTATTTACAAAACAGAAATAGACCCACAGACATAGAAAACAAACTTATGGTTGCCAAAGGGAAAAGAGGGGGAGGGATAAATTAGGAGTTTGGGATTAACAGATATACTCTACTAATATAAAATCGATAACCAACAAGGACCTACTGCATAGCACAGGGAACTATACTCAATAGTTTATATGTATGTGTATATATATGTGTGTATAACAGAATCACTTTGCTCTACACCTGAATCTAACACAACTATACTTCAATTAAATAAAAAAGACACAGCATAGCACTCATGAAATAGAAATGACGATTACTTTTATGTTACCATCTCTGTGATTAGCATCACCAGCTCTGTACCTGGTCCTGTTCTGGGGGGAACGCTGAGAAACATATAGGAATGAAACACCTACCTGCTGGTGACTCTTAAACCTCCAGCCCCACCTGTTCCCTGGCATCCAACTTGTACATCTCACCTCTCACTCACCATCACTATTTGGATGTCTAATTTGCATCTCAGACCTAACGTGTCCAAAATGTCACCCCCTCTCCTCCTCCCAGCCTCCCCCATCCCAGTAAACGGCAGCTCCACTGTCTCAGTGCCTTATGTCCCAAACCCTGGTTTTGTCTTGACTCCTTTCCTCTCATATCCCACATCTCAGCCCATCAGCAACTCCTGCTGCCTCTCCTTCAAAGCATATCAGAATCTGACCACTTCTCTCCACTCCCACCCCCGTCCAAGCCACCATCATCTTTTGCTTGCCTTACTGCAGAAGCCTCCTCACCAGTTCTGGCTTCCTCCGTAATCCTCCTGCCATCTTACCTTTCACAACCTAAGGTAGATGACATCACTCCTTTGTTCCAAGGGCTCCCGCTTCACTCAGTCTCGAAGCCAAAGTCCTTACAGTGATTAATGAGGCCCTACTTGTTGCAGCTCTTCTCCACCCTATCCCCGTCACCACTACCACTTTCTGGCTTCCTCTCACATCCTTCTCTCCCTTCCTCACATCACTCAAGCCCCACTGGCTTCCACGATGCTCCTCAAACATGCTTAGCACACTCATGCCTCAGGGCCTTTGCACATGCTGTCCCCTTTGGCTGGAATGCTCTTCCCTCAGGCATCCACATGACTCCTTCCTTCCCTTCCTCCAGGTCTCTGCATCTTTGTGTCTTATTAGAAACACATCACTACCCAACCTGTAATAGCAATCCCTGTCCAACCACACTCCTGAAAACCCACACCTGCTTTGTTTCTTTATCTATTAAATGACCACTGAAGTCTTGTTCACTTGTTGACTTTCTCCTCCCACTAGAATGTGGTAAGCTCCAGAGAGGCAAGGGCTTGATCTGTGTTGTTTATTGCTGTTTCAACAGTGCTTAAATCTGGTCTGAGTAGGTGCTGAGTGAATGGATGCTGAATCCCTGCCTTCAAACAGCTCACATTCCTGGGGGAGGCCCAAGGACTCGGGCAGGTCAGACTGCAGATGCTTCTGGGAAGGGCAAGCATCAGCGGGCACAGCAGAGCATGAAATGAGCAGAAACGAGGGCAGCTGGGCCTCAAAGCAGGGCATAGGCTTTCAGGGATTGTGTCTAAAAGATCCGTAAAGTGGGACCTCTCAGGGGCAGTCAGGGGCTCCCCAGGAGCCACTGCCCTTTCTCTGGCAACTGTCTCTAGTTTTCCTTTGGGCTCCACTGCCTTTCCCACTTCCAGTCCCGGAGAGGTAGTGCTAGGGACCCAGACCCCAGCCGACTGCTCGCTCACCGCCCCCAGGCCGCAGACATTGGTTTGGAGGATGGTCATGTGACCAGTTGGAGCCAATGGGATGGCATGAGACCTCCCACTGAAAAGGGGGAACTTCCTGCTATAACTGGACCTGGGAGGAGGTAAGATGTGGAGGTGGAATAGCCCTCTGTGCTCACAGAAAAAGCACAGTGCTTGTCTGTGAATGGAGTCAGTGTGGGGGACAGAAGAGCTAAGAGAGAGAAGGAAATGTGAGACCCATGATCAAGTGGAACCCTGGACTTTGGTTACATGGACCAATATATTCTCTTTTTGCTTAAGCAAGTTAGGATTTGGCTTTCTGTCACTTGCAATCATCAGTGGAGCATCAGTACACCCACCAGCCTGTGGCCATGGGAATGACACCGTGTGCACACGTATGAACATATGATGCATGTAGGAGGAGGCAAGACATGGACACACAGTGGATTCAGACACATCCTGGCTGCCTCAAGAGCCTCTGGGAATGACCTACTGGGCTCAGGCTCACCCCTAAGATTTGCAAGGCCCAGGGCCAAAGAACAGAGGTCCACATACCAAGTGGCTAAATATTTAAATGTTTTTAAGTCAAGCTAACAAACTGTTATATAAAACATGTGCTTTTCTCCTACCTTGGCAAATATGCCTTCCTAACAACCTGTAAAGTCAGGTGAGAACGGAGACTTCTCCTACTCAGTGATGTGGGGAGACAAGGCACCAGCCTCTACACTGCCCCCTCCTCTTTGACCACTGGTTCCACCCTGAACCATAAAGGGCCTTGAACTTTCCATGCGGACACCCCACTGTCCACACTCCTTGCAAACAGCTGTCTCTTGGTCACCCCTACATAGGGCCTAGGAGTGTGACCATGGGAGTGTGGTTCTCCCTCCAGAGGACAGGCCAGGGCAGAGGCTCGTGCAGGCCTAGAGATGGGCACAGAGCCAAGTGGGCAGGAAATTCAGGGTTCTAGATACTTGGAGCAAAGACTAGAAGGGCAGGGCACAGGCTCCTGGTGGGCAAGTCCCCTTGGTCTGACTGACCCCTTGTACTCAGAGGAGACATCAACCAGGGGAGGGTTAGGGAAGCCCCTCCAAAGCACAGGCCCTGGGAAAGAGCCCCTCTTGCCTGGGCTGAGGGATCCAAAGATACAGGGTGGTTTGAATCGGTCATAATGTATGGTCTTCAGCGTATTTTTCCTCTCCACTGACATCCACCCCTCCTCCCTTACTGCCTCCTAGGAATAGGAGATATTGTATAATTTAGTTATTTCTCCTGAAATTTGTACTTCCCCCAAGAACATCAGAGAATGCCACTTATGGTCTGGGTGAAAGAGCACTCTGGGGGGTAGGCTAGTTACTGCCAGGAGTCTGATGGAAGCACCTGGAACACGGGACAGCACAGCCATGTGTGGAAGGAAGCAGGCCCAGCACAGAGGGCATCTCCTGTGTGACCAGGATTCCTCATGGCCAATGCCAAGTGCAAGAGAGGACATACAATAGGGCACATGGTGCCTTCCTGGTGCTCCTACAGTGGTGGGACTGGAGATCAAGTCTGGGAAGCACTGTTTCGTCCCTGCTATTGTCACCCTAGAGTGAATAAACCTCGGGCAGCACTCTGTGTGACTGTGTGTGACATAAACCCCAGAGATAATAAATGCTTCCAAAATTGGAACTCTAGGTTTGTTGGTAAATGGTCCAATTTGGGGACAGTTCTCCTTTTCAGGGCCTGTGCCCCAAGGAGGCCATGCCCTGACCTATACTCTCACTGCCCATTCATGTTGTTCTTCTGTTCTCTGGGTTTACTGAATGTCTCTCTGACCACTCGTCCCCTTATGAGCAGGTGCTCCCTGAGCGTTTTGTAGCCATAGAGACTGGACACCAATACGGAAGAGATGACGATAGTGCGGGACAGCCATCCAGGCCTGGTCACTCCCTCTTGCCCAAACCTGAAGATGTAGGCACCCTGTGAAATCTGTAGGTGTCTCTCATGCTCTACCTCCTCTTTCTGTTTTGAACCTCCTAGCGGTCCTCTGATGTCCCTGGTTTCCAGTCTACTATCTACTGTCTCTACTCTTTTTCTTTTCCTTCTAGGACCTTCTGATTGATGACTTGGTTGAATAACTTCTGCGTCTCATTCCCTCCCACTACCCCCTCCAAGAACCTGTCTTTTGCATTTTCTGCTTTGATCCATACCCTGAAGCAGGCAGACAAATGCTGCCCTGCCACCTCCATCCTCACCCAGCCCAGCTGCTTAGGTCATGCCCGCTGCCCAGGCCCAAGGTCTGGGGATCCTGTTTGACCGAGAGTGGACACACCACAAATTATGATGATGCAGAGGATTGTAAGAGGGATCGTGAAGGAAGTGATTTTGATTTTGACATCGATTGTGATGATGATGATGAAGGTAACTGTAATGATAGCTGTGACGGTCGTGATGGTGAAGACCATATTGCGAAGCTGTTGATGATCATGGTGATGGCACTGGTGAGGGTGGAAAGTGATGATGTTATAACAACGGTGGGATGGTGGTGAGGAGACTCATGATGATAAATATGTCAATGTCACGACAGTAATGGTGATGATGACGGTAGGAACGATGACGGTGATGTAAGTGCTGATGAGAAGGAGGTGATGACAATGTTGATGGTGATGACAGTAATGGTGGTGATGATGTTGGTGGTGATGAGAGGTGATGATGAAGATGCTGATGCCATGACAGTGATGGTGATGTTGGCAAGGATGTGAATGGGGTTGATAACGATTTTGATGGTGTTGATAGGATTGGTCATGATGATGTTAATGCCATGACTGTAACAGGGATGAGGACAGCAGGAATGGTGGTGATGATGTGCTGGTATTGATGAGATTGGTGATGATGAAGATGTTGCTGTCACTGCAGTGATTCTGATGATGATAGTAGGGGTGATGACGGTGGTGCTGATGTGAAGAGTGGAGGTGATACCATGGCTGACAGTGATAACAGTAACTGTGGTGACATTGCATTGGTTTTGATAGTGGTGACGACAGTGGGATATGATCATAAAGACCACACTAGGTTTCAATTCTCCCAGAGATGCAATGATTAGATCTCACTGCTGGGCGGCAGGAGGCATCAGTCCTGCCCTTCACCTATTTCTTCTCCATGGCCTCTCTCCACATCCCTTTTCCTATCCCTCCCATGTTCCTTCTGAGGAGCTTCCAGCCTGGAAGAACACCGCTACCCCAAAGGGACCAGGGTAGGGTTAGAGCAGCAGCCGCCGCAGCAGCTTTATCTCCAGATGTTTCCAGGGCAGCAGCCAACTCTTGTTCTGGCAGCCCTGAGCACACACAGCGGTAATTACATTATTTGTGGCTTCAGTTTTGAATCCATTTTCTGGTCATTTTATAGTAACTCAGTGGTTCACAGTCATTGCAGGAGTCTACAGCCTGAATGCAGCTCCCCACCCCCGTACTCCCTTTGCATGGCAATTGTAGTTATAGCAAAAATTATCCCGATCAATTTGTGTCTTAAAAGGAATTGAGCAGCCCAGAGAATAAATGGAGGCAGAGGAGCCTGGGGAGGGCTGGGTCGATTCCAGCCCCACTCCGGTCAGGCTTGGAAGAAAACACAGACGTTCTCTGGGTTGTTGGCTCGGGCACAGCCTGGCAGTCACTGATCTTTTAATTTTCCACAAAACATTTAAAACTAAAGACAATAAGTGAAAGTCCCTGTTAATGGGGAAAGGCCTCCTGGGCCTCATGTGGAGGAAAGGACTAATTCAACCAGAGCTGGCAGGGCAGGTGGTGTCAGGCCTCTGCATGCCCTCAACCCACATGGCCCACGGTGGCTGGATCCAGCTGTGATGAGAACCTCTGCCTAGGGAAAATGAATCTCATTGGGTTAATTAGAATGAGGCCCAAGCTCACCCCTCTGGAAGAGTCCTAATGATGCTCCCGAGGAATACATTTTTAAAAACCAAAGATCAAAAGAAAAAATAAAGATCACAGAACACGGGGTTCCCCGAGGGATGGAGGGTCCCCAATGGGCAGCATAATCCAACAGCAGAAATGCCTCCAGGGTCAGACAGGGGTGCTTCTCACCACAGGAGGGGTCTGTCTTAGGTGTATTATCAAAAGGACATTAAGGGAGAGTGACAGTGGAGAGGAGCCACTTACATTTTTTTTATTGAGATATAATACAATTCAGTAAAGTGCATTAATTTTAAGCACAGAATTTTATGAATTTTTACATATAACTGAACTCATGTAACTACTACTTAGATCAAAACACAGCACATTTCCAACACCTAAGAAGGTTCTGTCTTCCCCTTTCCAGTTCATATCCCTCTTCCAGAGGTGATCACTGTTCATTCACTCAAAAATACGTCTGTGAGCCTCATCTGTGATGGTGTGCGTAGCAAGAGCTGGTTCTGTTTTTATTGCTGATTCAATTCCATTGTATAACTGTACGCCCCACCTATCCATTCTTCTGCTGACGGACCTTTCATTTATTTCCAACTTCTGGCTATTGTCAAGGAAGTGGCTAGGAACAACCTTCCAGACATACATTTCACTTTAGTAGATACTTCCAAACAGTTCTCCCGAGAAGTTGAACCAGTTTTCATTCCCACCAGCATTGTGTAGAAAAAATAAACCTCACCTCCTACCTCCCACCCGACCCAGAAAATCAATCTGAGATAGATCATAGAGTTAACTATGAAAGATAAAACAATAGAGCTTCCAGAAGAGAACGTAAGAGAATATCTTCATGACCTTAGGATAGACAACAGAACAGAACAGAAAACAGAACACAAAAGGCAATAGTCATCATGGAAAATATTGATAAATTGGACTCCTTTAAATGAAAAAGTTTGCTCCTCAAAAGATACTACCAAGAGAGTGAAAAGGCATGCTCATCTGTAACAGATATATGCAATATGTATATCCAGCAAAGGACACATAGCCAGAATATATAAAAGACTCACACAAATCAATATGAAAATGACAAGCGACTCAATTTTCAAAAGTGGTTGAAAGCCTCCAAAAGGCCCTCCAAGAAAGGGAAGCTCCAAATGATCTCTCAGTATCTGAAAAGATGCTCAATATCTCTGGTCATCAGGGAAATACAAAATAAAACCACAGTGAGACATCCACCACATAAACCACCGAAAATAAAACAGACTTTACCACGAGTTAGCAACGATGTGGAGCAGCTACCACCGTCTTGCATTACCGCGGGGAGTGCCAACTGGTACAGCAACTTTGGAAAACTGTTAGGCTGAACATATGCACATTGGATGACCTCACATTTCCACTCCTGGGTATGTATCCAACGAAAAACGTGCGCGTTTGTGCGCCAAAAGACATCGATGAGAATGTTCATAGCAGAACGACTCTGTGGCCTTAAATGGAAACAACTCAAATGCTCAACAGTAAATTTGATTTTTTAAAACGGTGGTCTGTTCATATAATGGAACACTACACGACAATGAAGAACAAGAGACTACTGTTACATGCAACAATATAGATGAATCTCACAGATCTACTGTAGGGTGAAAGAAGCAAGACTCAGAAAGTACACATTGGTATTCTACTCGTGTAAAGTTCCAAAACAGGCAAAACTGGTATATGGTACCAGCAGTCAGAACCATGATTCTACAGTACGGTGGTGAGGAGGCAAAGGGACGTGCAATCTAGCGGAAAACATGGACGATAATCACATAATTATACCCACACGCCCACACCCACACCCACACCACCAGGGGTCGGGGTGTGAAGAAAAGGTCCAGGGTGTTATAAGATGGAAGCAGGGAGACCTGACCTTGTCCAGAGACTTGCGGAGGGCTCCCCTGAGGACCAGAAGGCTGAGAGGAGGAGTTCTTTAGACAAAGAGGTGGGATGGGGAAAGGGAATTATAAGCAGAGGGAACAGCATGTGCAAAAGCCCTGAGGTGGGAGGAAGCATGGCACCTGAGGATGGCAGGGATGGCTAGAACCCAGAGACTGAGGGAGCCAGTGGCACAGATGTGGCTGGAGGGTCACGTCAGTGCTGGACTAGGTAGGCCCTCCAACAAACAAGGCAGGTGACCTGCTGTAGGATGGGGAGGGGCTGTGGCTTTGGTCACTTGGACCCATCTGGCTGGACCTCCGGAGCTGAGTGTTTCCGTCTCGGGTCTCCTCAGCCACCGCCACGCAACTCCACACAGTGTGGGATTGTGAGCCCCTGCTGGAGGAAGTGCCTCAGCGGCTCTGAAGCCCTGTCCCGGGCTCACCGCCGGGAAAGGCCCCTGTGCTGAGTGGCACGTGCACCGTTCAAGAGTCATCTATTCCTTTAGTGAATTTTAGACAAAAGGGACAGAAGACACAACCCAGCCCTTAGCGGGCTGGTGTCCATGCGGGCCTCTCTGTTCCGTCTCCGGGCATTTGTTCTGTATCTTGACCTTTTCACTGAGCAGTGAGTTTTGATTGAGGTCAGTCATTTTCTAGCTGGACAAGGCTGGGCAGAGGGTGCCAGCATGGACTCTCAGCAGGGAGATGGAGCCCTGACCACACGGTGCTGGCCGCAGTGCATGTTGGCAAAGAGCTAGGAGGATGTGGGCAGGGAGGAGTGCACGTCAGCACGGGGAGAGGAGGGATGGAGTGGTGGGCGAAGGACCACTCTGCAAGGCTAACAGGGTGGGGTGCCTCTAGTTCCTGTGCAGCTTGGCCCTGAGGCAGCGGCCTCTAAAATGTCAGTGACAGCTGTGTTCAATGCCAGGAAACCCTTGACCTTCAGCACACCAGGCAAGGAGAAGCAGGGCGGGCGAGGCAGGGACCAGCAGTGCGAGAGCGCCTGAAGGTGTGAGGCCCCTGACCTGATGGCTCAGGGAGTGGAGAGCAAGGCAGCCAATGTAATAAGAACAAGGCCAATGGTACTTCATATGTGCCAGGCACTGTCCTAAGCACTTCACAGAGGTGTGCCTATTCTGTAGACGAAAAAAAAGCTGAGGCACTGGGTGTTTTGTGCAAGGTCACACAACTAATATCAGAATGGACAGGGTGCAGCTCCAGGATGTCTGGCTCCAAGCCCGTGCTACTCTGCCTTTCTATACTGAGGTGTTTACCCACAATGGGGTTTTGGGAAACAGAGATGGCAGCAGGCAGCACCTTGGCAGGTCTGTACCTGAGAGCCCAGGACACCTTGATTAGCCACTGGGAACCCCTTAGAAAGACCAAGGGGATCTTGTGGATGGGCCTGTCTCCCCAAGATGCATGGATAATGCTGTCATCTCAGCTGACAAGGATTCTGGGCAATGATGCTCAGCCCCTCATGCCCCATTCTCACACAACTCATTCATTGATTCATTCAATGGTCATTTCATTGAACACTTAATATAGACCCGTCTTTTAGGTGCCAGGGCTATATCAGTTAAGAAGAAGGAGCCTTCCTCTCAGCTGTGTTGGAGAGGAGGAGAAAGACATTAAATACACACAATTATTTAATCACAAATTGTGATAAGGGCCTTGAAGAAGAGAAGCAAGGGGCTACGATAGCATACGATAGGAAGGATGACCCTGGGAATGAGATTCCTTAGGTCTGAGGGTTTTAATAGAGTTCCATGGAACTCTAGGGTTCTCTGGAAGTTATTTCCAGAGCTATCTAAGACTTTAAGTTAAATTCCAATTATACATATATATGAATGATACTTTTAAAGACAGCGAAAAAAGAGCATACTGGTATACTCAAATGTGCTATATGCCACATTGGAACCTGCTAGCTCATTCAGGTTTGACAAGTTACCTTGTTTTTTTAGTGAGGATCTTAGAATAAAGTTCTTCAGTCCTTTCTGTGCAGTCATTGGAGTTTATTGTAAATGTGTCACTAAGGCGAAAGAACACAGCCCAATATTTTATTTTTGATTTCTTAAAATTCAGGTATGGGGAAAACTATGATTGGATTTACTACAATTATTTTTGTGAATTATGGTTTTCTTGTTATTATGTAGCCAAAAAAAAAAATATGGAAACGTACTGAATGCTGAGGCCAATGTCAGACTTCAAGTGTCATCCACAGCTGGGGTCAAATTGTACCCATAGCAGCAGCTGTTTTTGTTTTTAGTAAGTCTTTTTATGGCAAGTAAGTGTTGCATATTTGAACTTCTACATAATCTGTTTTATATATATTTTAAATACTGATATACTGGGCAGGATTTCAATGAAAGAAAAACTAAGTTTGAAAGTGCTGGCTTTGGTTCAGAGGCTTTGGAGACCTGGGCTGGCCTCCTTACCCATCTCAGGAGCCCACCTCTCATACCCCACCCCTTCCCAAGGCCCCCTCATTCCCTCATGGCCTTTGCCTGTGGCCTGGAAACTCCTGATGGACAAACTGCCGCCCCTGAGAGATGACACGGCCTAAGCGAACCGTGCCAGAGGCCGGTCCTGAAACCACGCAGAAAAGGCTCTAGGCCCCAAACCCAACCAGAGCTTTGGCACATTTTAAGGACCTTGGACAGCAAACACAGCCTTATCCCTCCCAAGGCCAGAAAGAGCAGTGGGGGCGGCCCACTCACCCTTCTTGGTGGCCTCGAAGCTGTCGTGGAAGTGAATCCTCTGGATGTCGTAGGTCAAGGTTGTGTTGGGCAGCAGTGTCCTGTTTCTGTTGATGATGTTGGCAGAAAATCGAAAGGCATGCTCCTCGGCGTTCATGATCTGGGCGTTGGGGCCGTCTGCATACTCAAAGATTCCTCCTGCGAGAGATGGGTAAAATTGTGTGTGCTGGGGAAGGAGGAGGGCTGCCAAGAAAGACGCTTGGTTCAGACGGTTTTATGGGCAAGATTCTTCCCCCAAATGTTCAATAATATGCCAGATTACTCCCATACATAGAAATTGTGTTGGAGCATAAGAAATAGGAAAATCCTCCGAGTTCATTTCTCTCAGCTAGCAAATTCCTAATAACAGAGACTGAAAAACAGAGCCCAGATAAAATGACCAACTTATGAATATTGCTATGAAAATTCTCAATACAGTGCTGGCAAGTAGAATCTACCAGAATATTATTACAAGGATAACATGCCATGACCACAGAGTTGTATTCCGGGAGTATAAGCGTGGTTCAATATAAAGACATCTATGAATATCATTCCATCACATCAAGAGTTCAAAGGGAAAAAGATATGATCAACTCACAAAATACAGGAAGGCATTTGATAAAATTTGGTGGGAATGTAAATTGATACAGCCACTATGGAGAACAGTATGGAGGTTCCTTAAAAAACTAAAAATAGAACTACCATACGACCCAGCAATCCCACTACTGAGCATATACCCTGAGAAAACCATAATTCAAAAGAGTCATGTACCACAATGTTCATTGCAGCACTATTTACAATAGCCAGGACATGGAAGCAAACTAAGTGTCCATCGACAGATGAATGGATAAAGAAGATGTGGCACATATATACAGTGGAATATCACTCAGCCATAAAAAGAAATGAAATTGAGTTATTTGTAGTGAGGTGGATGGACCCAGATTCTGTCATACAGAGTGAAGTAAGTCAGAAAGAGAAAAACAAATACTGTATGCTAACACATATATATGGAATCTAAAAAAAAAAAAAAAAAGGTTCTGAGGAACCTAGGGGCAGGACAGGAATACAGACGCAGACATAGAGAATGGACTTGAGGACATGGGGAGGGGGAAGGGTAAGCTGGGACGAAGTGAGAGTGGCATGGACATATACACACTACCAAACGTAAAATAGATAGCTAGTGGGAAGCAGCCGCATAGCACAGGGAGATGAGCTCGGTGCTATGTGATCACATAGAGGGGTGGGATAGGGAGGGTGGGAGGCAGACACAAGAGGGAGGGGATATGGGGATATATGTGTACATATAGCTGATTCACTTTGTTATACAGCAGAAACTAACACAACATTGTAAAGCAATTATACTCCAATAAAGATGTTAAAAAAAGAAGAATGCTTAATAATCTAGCTCTAGAAGAGGTACTTCCTTGAAGCATCTTCAGCTCAAATTGGCCTTTAATATCCCTAATGGTGAAACACTAGAGGCATTCTCATTAAAGGAAAAAAAAAGAGGAGGTGTGTAGAGCCACACCACACCATTAACCAATGAAATAAGAGGGAAAAAGAATTTAGAGGCACATCCTTCGGAAAGAAAAAAATTCTTATTTGCCAGTGATATAAATGCCTTCCTAAAATCTCTTATAATAACCCCTAAACATGAAAACTAGTAAGAACTAGTAGGAGACTCAAGTTCAATGACCAGTTAGCACAAATTAAGTGTTTCTTTAAATCAGCAACAACGAGTAAAAACTTAATGGCAAAAGGATTTCCTTTACAATATCAACAAAATAGTAAATAACTAATCATGAAGCAACTCCAATATTAAAAATGACAAAAAAACCTTAAGTGAGAGACATAAAAATAGATTTAAACGAGGAGGCATGTCATGTTCCTGGGTAGGTAGGGTCAAGGGTAGAGGTGTCAGTTTTTCTCCAAATTACTTTTTCAGCTTAATGTAATTCCAGTCAGAATCATAGAAGAATGTGTGTGTGTGTGTGTGTGTGTGTGTATATATATATATTTTTTTAACTTGACAAAATGACTCTAAAATACATCTGGAAGATTAAACAGGAGACAGCCTAAAAAGAGATGAGAGATGGCTTGCACTGCCAGTTTTAAAATATATCATAAAGCCAAAATAATTAAAACCATGTCCTAATGGTATATGAGAACACAGTTAGGCCAATGGAACGAGATAAAAGCCCCCAGAAAAAGATTCAAGTAGAGATAAGTATTTAAGACATGATAAAGATGGCTATTTCCAATCAGAAGGTAGAAGATGAATTATTCATTAATTGTGCTGAGACAATTATTCAATTATTTGGGAGAAATTTAATTTAGATTCCAATCTTAAGCTATATATCAAAAGAAAAAAAAAAAAAGTTCCAGATGGAGCAAAGATTAAATAGCAAGAAAGTAAGGGAAGGAAGGGGGGCAAATAACTCTACAAAACTACCTAAAAAGACAATATAGGAGAATATTTTACAATATTGAGGTGCAGGAGGCCTTCCTGGACATTCCAATAGTCAGAAACCATAGGAGAAAGATTTATAACTCCATAGAAATAATATAAAATGTGTCAATTTCAAAATTTTCATAAACAGAATTAAATAGCAAACAACAAACCTAGAAATAATATAGGTAACATATATGGCAGTACAAAGGTTGATGTTCTTATTTTATAAAAAGCACTTAAACCCTTAAAAAAGACAAATCCTCCAATACAAAAACGTACAAAGGGCAAGGATGGGCGTTTCACAAAAGAAAAAAAAAATAATACAAAGGAGCTATTAACACATATGAAGAAATGTGCACCCACTCTAATAGTCAAATAAGCTCAATTTAAACCAACAGTGAAATACCATTTTTGCCTGTCCCAGCTTTGCCGAGGGCGCTTGGAAACAATCATTGGCTTAACTGTTGGTAGAAGTGGGAACCGGGACACCCTCCTTCCTCGATGGCCATTAGAAATTATCAAAAGCCTTAAAAATGCTCACATATTGAACTCATAGCTCTGGTTTCTAGGAATTGATTCCAACGATGGGCACGCAGATCATGTGTGAGGAGGCAGATCTAGAGATGCTCAGCACCAGAGAAACAGTAAATAAATGGCAATTTGCAATTTGTTATATATTCCCAGATAAGAGCAAACATGTAATGATTGGGAAGTATCCATGATATATATGTGTATATATATATATATATATATATATATATATATATATATATATATATACTTTTTTTTTTTTTGCGGTACGCGGGCCTCTCACTGTTGTGGCCTCTCCCGTTACGGAGCACAGGCTCCGGACGCGCAGGCTCAGCGGCCATGGCTCACAGGCCCAGCCGCTCCGCGGCATGTGGGATCTTCCCAGACCAGGGCACGAACCCGTGTCCCCTGCATTGGCAGGCGGACTCTCAACCACTGCGCCACCAGGGAAGCCCCATTATATATTTTTAAGTGAAAAACAAAAGTTGTAAAGCAGGAGATGCAGTATGACCCCACGTTAGAAGAGGAAGAATAGAAGGAAGATGAGGAGGGATTCATATCATTGACAAGAGGAGGCATTTCAAAACAACACAAGTGTACAGTCCTATGTAATAGATTTCTTATTTTGTTCTTTCTGCTTATTTTCCCAAAATAAACCTCTATTCTTAAAAAAAAGCAACTTAATTGTGGTATTATTTACATGAAGAAATTTCACAAAATTCACCATTTTAAGTGTACAATGATTTTTAGCAAATGTACTAAATTGTGTGACCATCACTGCAATGCAGCTACTGAACATTTCCATCACCCCCGTAAGATCCCTGGTGCCCACTTACAGTCAATCATTGTTTTCACCCACTATCCTCCGGCCTCGGGCAACCACTCATTTACTTTCTGTTTCTAGAGATTTGTCTTTTCCAGGCATTTCATTTAAATGGAATCATGCAGTGTGTGGTCTTCTGCATCAGGCTTCTTTCACTGAGCGTAATGCTTCTGGGGCTCATCTATGTTGCAGCACGTAGCAGTACATCATTTCTTTTTATGGTTAAATAGTATTACTTTCTATGGATGTACCACATTTCATTTACCCATTCACCACCAGTTGATGGGTATCCGGGTTGTTCAATTGTTTTAAATTTTTTTTAAAAAACAGTGACTATTTAAAAAAGTAAACAAATAAATCTGCTGCCCTCCCACCCCCGTGGGTATTCCAGCAGGCTTACAGTTTGTAACATATAGTGTGCATGCATGTGAGTCTGTGTGGGGATGCAGAGACATGCTGAGCACATCTGTAAAACGACGAGCAGACTGCATCCCCAAATGTTAAGAGGGGGTCTCTCTGAGTGGGAGGATTACGGGTGATTTGAATTCCCTTCCTTGTGCTTTTTCTGTATTTTCAAAAAGTTCTGCAGGGAGCATGTGTTATATTTCTAATCAGAAAAGCCATCATGGGATTGTGTGTATGTGTTTAAAGGAAAATAAGGGATCAAAATACCATAAGATCCAGTAATTCCATTTCTATGGATACAAATTTAGAAAAAGTTAGAGTAACATAAACATGTATGTATAAGGATATTCTTGAAATAGTATCTTGAAATAATACTGAAAAAAATAGAAACAACTTGATGTTCAAAAGCAGATTACTCAATATATTAAAACCCATCCATATGGAAGAACAACTTGCAGGCATTAACAGTCAGGGTGTTGGATGGCAGGATACGGTATCCGGGATTTGCTTCAGAATAATATGGGAGGGGTGGATGTGAAGGGAATGCAGATAGGACAGGAAAGGCCATGGGTCACTGATTGCTGGGGCCAGGTGGTGGGTACACAGGGATTCATTATACCATTCTCCCTAAGTATGTATGACAGACGTCCTCCATAATAAAACAGTCTTTAAAATCATAGTATATAAGGCAAAAATAAATCGTGGTCATGCAGTCAGAGAAAAGACACATTATTTGCAGATGCTTAATACCATTCTCTTAAAAACTCAAGAGAATCATATCAAAACCTAGTAGAAAGTAAACAGGAAGCTCATCAGGGGACCAGCATATAAAACATATATAGAAAAATGTACAGCCTTCCTATAAATCAGCAATAAACAGTGAGGAATTACAAGGGGAAAAAGAGACCCTATTCACAAAAGCAACAACAAAAGAATAAGATACTTTACAATAAATGTGCTATTCCTTTATCAAGAAAACTACAAACCTTTACTGGGGGACATAAAAGGAGACTTGAATAAATGGAGAGACATAACTTTCTCCTGCAAGGGAAGGCTCAGTATTGTAAAGATGTCAGCTCTCCTCAAATTAATTTACAAATTTAATGCAATTCCAATTAAAATCAAAAAGGACATACCAGAAGGGCGTACACCAAAATGTTAACAGAGGTTCTTTCTATAAAGTAAAAAGATAATGGATTGCTTTTGCTTAGTGCTTTCCCCCCCAAATGTTCTGCACGGAGCTTTGGTAATAAGGAAAAAAGCTTTTAAAAAACGCTCTTAAAACATACTTAATGATACAGGAAATGCCCACCCCCAAAGGCAACAAAATAATATTACAGTATGAAACCTATTTATCAAATAAAAAGCACATAACTATATTTACAGAAAAAAGGCTGGAAGGATTTATACCATGGTACCAGTGAGTTTCTCTGGGAAGAAGAGGTTTATGGATACTTTTAATCTTGCTCTTTGTAGTTTCTTGATTTTTCCATATTATTTACAATGAATATTATTTTTAATATTTTAAAATGTAAACATCAAAAAAACTTCTTCCAAGAAAGGCTGGGGAGAAATCTAGTCATTAGAGAGCCCCATCCCAGATGAGGATCAAAGGTCATGGGACAATGGGCCATTTCCTAGGGCTTCACACATCCTTGCTTGCCTCTTAGACCTTGGCAGGTGGGGAGGAGAAGAGAGAGGGGGTCTCAAGCCACTGAGACCCAAGCCCAGAGGATACACAATTCAGTCCCATGAATACCCACTGGTCTCTGCCCACTTGTCACTGGGTGCTGGGATAAGAGAAGTCAGTCCTGGGCCTCTGCTCTTAAGGAGAACTCAGCTGACAATAAACAGATGACCATAGATGACCATAACCAGCATGTACGGTAATCAGCTGTTCCCAACTCAGGTTCCAGAGACAGTCAGGCCTCAGTCCAAACCCTGGCTCTACACACTGAAGGAAGTTACTCTCTCTGAGACTCAGTTTCTCCATCTGCAAAATGGGGCACACACTTCCAAGGGTTGATTGTTGCGTGGAAGAAAGGAAACAATGTAGCTAAATGCGTGGGACATGGTGAGGACTTAGTAACGGGCAGTTATTAAAGTAGGAGTGAAACAATGCTAAAAACAAAACGAATTCTGAGCTTCTACGTTCTAGGGCAGGGGTTGACAAACATTTTCTGTAAAGGAGCAGGTAGTTAATATTTTTGGCTTTGTGGGCCAGAAGGTCTAATGGACTCTTCCATTGTAGCATGAAAGCAGCATATGTAAACAATGGATGTGGCTATGTTTCAATGAAGTTTTATTTACAAAAACAGGTGGTGAGCTGGATTTGGCCAGTGGGCTGTGGTCTATGACCTCTTCCGGGGGAAGGGAAGCCTTTATCTCAGAGGGAAAAGCACCTTAGGGCCTGGATGGAGAAGATAAGACGATGATGGTACTGAATTGCTGTGCAAAAGAAACAAAGATGGGATGTTGAATTTTTGTGTGGGGAGGATTGGAGAGAATGGCCCAGGAGAAAGGGAATAGACAGGAAGTGGGCCCAAAAAGAGAGAAAGAAGAGGACAATGTAGCCCAGGACCAAAGGCGGGTGAGGCCACGGCAGAAAGGGTCATGGTAACACAGTGATGTCTGGTTCTTAGTGCCCAGTTAGCCTGATCTGTGTGTGCTGTCATCTCCCTCCTTACAGGAGCCCCATCATTTGGTAAAGTTGGTCACAGAAAACTTACCCCAGCTTGTGTTCTTTGGGGACAGTGAAGGGAGTGGGCAGAGTCCAGCATAGGGCGAATCAGGGTAGAAAGAGGACAAGAGGTGCAGGAGGTGGGATGAGAGGGGATGAAAAACTCAGCAGAGAAGGAAGTTGGAACAAGAGGTGATTAGCAGAAACCAGAAGCCCTGGGGCATCTCAGAGATGTTGCTGGGGAGAGGCTGTTCCCCCATCTCTATCCCCCAAACACAGGCAAGGATGGGTCATTTTACTTGAACATTAAGGGCACGATGATGGCCCAAATTTGAACGTATTGGGACACCCAGGCAGCAGATATTTAGACACAGTGCAGAGGTTCAGAGAGTGGGTTCTGGACGTAGCAGACATGGGTTTGAGTCTTGGTTCCATTCACAGGCTGCCTTTCTCTCTAGAGAACTATTCTCACTTCTTCCCATTGGGGCAGTGTGTAGCCCATGACTGAATGATACTGGGACTCAAAAGGGTGGTCCCCTTGCCTTAGGGTGGGTATAACTCTGTGGTGCAGGTATGCTCCACAGCCCCTCCCAACAGCCCCACCCTGCATCAGACGAAGACCAGATCTTACCCAAGGCTGCATCTTGGTCCATCCCTGTCCCCTTCCCTATCCTGCTTTGCTCACTCCCCGACAGGGTTTTCCTAAAGAGTGCTCTTCCCTGCTATCGACCCCAGGTATCTGAATCCTTGACTCAGGCTCTGCATCTGGGGAACCTGACCTAAGATAGAGGTGACGTTGCTTCAGGGAGAGTATCAACCACACTTACCTTTCAGTTCTTTTGGAGGAAGGGAAGGGCAGCACCAAACCTCATCCATTGAAAAACCTTTGAGGGTTCCCCTACCCTCTCCCTTCTGGGTCCTCTTGCCCCCTTTCTCTTTTTTGCAGGGGGCTCTATAGATCAGGGAGCTTTGGAAGCTCAGTGTCTGATGGGCTGGGGTTCTAATTCAGGCTCTGCCCCATGGAAGAAAGGCTGCTTTGGGTCTTGGCTTCTGGAAAGAGCACCCCACACCGCTTCGAAGCAGCTCCCCCATTCAACTGGCTCCTCTCTATTCTCTTCCTTCCCATACATTCCTCATGATCATTATTTAAAGAGGCTAATAAGTAGGTTGGCACCGTTGATTAATGCATAATCTTAATCATGATTGCATAGCGTAATTGGCATTAATTTGAAGAGCTAGTTCATTATGAAAATAATTGTCACTGCTTTCTGCTTTAATAAAATGGAGCAGAGACGCCAGGGCTGCTGAGGAAATAGGATTGTGTGTGTGTGTGTGTGTGTGTGTGTGTGTGTCTGTGTGCGTGCGCGCTGTGTGATGGGTCCCAGAAGATGTTAGCAGGGGTGGAGCACAGGTGCAGTTGGATCATTTTCTTCCAACAAAATCTTAAGTGTAAGCCGAATGGGTAAAACAAATAACAATAATAATAATAACCATAACAAGACTGATTATGTGCTGGGGATGATGCTGAATGCGTTCTACCTGCTGCATTTATTACAAGAACCTGTACAACCCCATTAGACAGAAATGATTATTGCCCCATTTTACACAAGAAAAAATGGAGGCCCAGGGAGGTTAAAGGGGTTGTGAAAACTACTATGAGGTAAATTCTCTTCTGCAACCAAAGCCAGCTTGTTAGTGTCAACTGTTAACTTTTTAGGAGTTGTGAAAGTGAGTTACTAAACCATTGGCAGCTTGAAAGCAGCCACAACGAGAATGTTTACACCACAGAAATAAGCAGGTGCTACAAATGAGAGCTTTTTTTTTTTTTTTTTCCCCCTGGAGAGTGTGATTACCAGCACACCACTGCCCAAGCCCATTTCCATCATCTGGACTCTTAAAGACTGGATGCCACAGTTCCCGCGAAGGCTCTGTAACCCCCAGGGCTCCACCAGGCGCAGCATGAAAACCACTGCTCAGAACTAACCTCATCTACAGACAGCGAAATGCAAGGCCGGGGGTGGGGGAGGAACGCTCGAACTAGCTGTGCCAAGCGGAACCGACTTCCTTCTTGCTCCTTCTACAGTGACATGTTGTCATATGTTTCGAGAAACATTCTGACTGCCCTAAGCATAAACACCCTTATTTTTATTTTTTTTGCGGTACACGGGCTTCTCACTGTTGTGGCCTCTCCCGTTGCGGAGCACAGGTGCGCAGGCTCAGCGGCCATGGCTCACGGGCCCAGCTGCTCCGCGGCATGTGGGATCTTCCCGGACCGGGGCACGAACCTGTGTCCCCTGCATCGGCAGGCGGACTCTCAAGCACTGCGCCACCAGGGAAGCCAAACACCCTTATCTTTAAGATTGCTTTTTCTGTCTCTGGAAATGTGCCCAAGCGGTGGCATTGCCCTGCCTCCCAGATGACCTATGGTGGCCTGTGACCTCAAATATGCGGAGCTGTCCTGCCACGTCTCATCATGAAGAGCAAGGAGGCACCGCCCACAGCCCCTGCTGTCCCAACACACACTCCCTCTGGGCAAGTGGCCCTAGAGACCCGCCAGCGCACAGGTCCCAGGGCAGATGCAAGCAGAAGACTGAGTCCCCTGATTAAGCCCTTGACCTCATGACTGTCTAGGGCTGGTCTGGAGTCCTGAGATGTTCCTTTCTCTTGAACAACTTTGTGCTCTTGAATTTGGCCCTTGCAAAAGCAGCCCGGCCAGCCCAGCCCCAACTGCAGTGAGCCTGGCAGACTCCGGCCGAGCCTGCAACATGCTGCCACCTGTCCGTCTGGCAGCCAAGTCCCAGGAGACATTCACGTTCCCAGCACCAGGTCCAGGCACCGTCAGTCCTCTGGGGCCTAAGTCTGTTCTTTCTTTTCCAGTCTGCTTTGTTCTTTTTCTGAAGTTTCCAAGGTGTCGTGGAGATTGAGACGCTAATCAGTGAGATTGTTGCTACCTCTTCCCGGCCGCCTCCCTGTCTGTTCCGATCAGCGGTCAGCGTTCTCTCTTCTCCCTGCCAGGGCCCCTGCGGCTCTCTATAGCCCTTGGGTCGGAAGAACCAGGCTCTGCTTTCTACACCTTAGCCAGCTCTTCAGGGCCCTGGCAGTGCCTGGGGACTTGCTTCTGGGCCTCTCTGTGCCCTGGTCTCAGCAGAAGGAGATGAGGGGACACATGGCTGACTTCCCCCACTGGGCATAATAGGTGGTTTACAGAAGGTAAGCAGTGCCCAGTGGAAAAGTGCCAAGCACAGGCTTTCTGAGGTCCTGGGCGAGGGAGAGGAGACAAGGAGGCTGTGTGTCTCCCCTCCTCTGGGTTTGTTGATTCGTTCGTTCATTCATTCATTCATTCCCCAAGCAGTTTATAGGCTACAACCATGAACAAGGAACCATGCTGAACGCTAGATGAGTCAGAAAGAGATCAGGCATACTCCCAGGCCTTCGGGAGCTCACAGCTCGGAAGAGGAAATGAGAGAAGGGCCACACATAAAATTGCTATGGGTGAAAACTCTCCCTGGGATCAGAATGTCTGGAAAGGTGGAGAAGAGGGAGAAGAGGGAGTCATGGATGTCTCCGTGGATAAGGCAGCATCTGCCCTTCCGCACTGAGCTGTGGAAGGAACATGGCACCGGCGAGGGAGAGAATGGCCGTGGGTAGGTTCTTGAGGATGAGGGCTTGGGCTAGGGCCAGTGGGGAGGGAGTGAAGCAGGGGCCAGGCAGGAGGGGAGCTGCTGGGTTTGCTTCTCTAGGACTGATCTGTGATGAGATGAAGGAGGGAGGTGGGGGCCTGCGAGAGGGAGCATCAAAGAAGACCCTGGAGTCTGGACCAGAATGGGAGTGCAGTCAAGCCTGTGGACTCCACAGTCAGGCTGCCTGAATTGGAATTGACCCCGCCATTTCCCAGCTGTGCAAACTTGGGCAAATCCCTTCCCTGCCCTGTGCCTCTGTTTGGTAATCTGAAAACAGGGATATTAGTCGCACTTACAACATAGCTCTATTTTGAGGCTTAAATGGCATAAATCATCTAAGGCACATTGTAAGCCCTCATGAGGGCAAGAAGTTACAATTTTGTAGTGACAGGGAAGCTGGGGGGCTTTAAATTAAATGGGGGTATGCGGAGAAAGAACAGATCTGAGGAGAGGATTGCAATCCCGGAGGGCCCCAGGGGAGGCCTCCTGATGGAGTCCTGGAGCCTGGTGGCAGTCGTTTTAATTGATCTGATGATATGCGGAGCTTTGTCTGTACAACTCAGGGACGCGCAAGTCAAATAGTGCAGAATCTGGGCTTCCCTGGTGGCGCAGTGGTTGAGAGTCCGCCTGCCGATGCAGGGGACATGGGTTCGTGCCCCGGTCCGGGAAGATCCCATGTGCCACGGAGCGGCTGAGCCCGTGAGCCATGGCCGCTGAGCTTGCGCGTCCGGAGCCTGTGCTTCGCAACGGGAGAGGCCACAACAGTGAGAGGCCCGTGTACCTATATATATATATATATATATATATATTGCAGAATCCACCATGTCGGGAGGATGGCTGGAGGCTCCCGTGCTGCCCGGAGACCCTGATGACCGATGGGCTGTCATCAGGTGGAAGGGCAGGGGCCCAGGGGCAGTGAGCGCCCTTGCCGGAGGGGCCAAAGGAAAGAAGATCCTGAATCTTGAGTCCCTGGTGGGGCTGTCCCACCTCCTTGATGGGCAGAGCCGTCACACAGCCCACCCCCATGCACACCTGCCCATGAGCCTGGCATTCGAGGCCCTTCCCGGGCCAGCCTGACCTCCTCCACGCAGGACATCCTCCACTCACACTGTACTTGTCACCCTCCCCTTCGTTCCTCTGTGCTTTCGAGTGTGCTCCCCTTCTGCCTGGATCGCCTTTCCTTCTGTTTCCTCCTTCCAAAGCTGGCTTCCATATTTCTCTTCTGAGCCTTGTGTAGCAAACACTGTCCTTGTATCCTCCTCCCTCCCCCATGCCCCGCCAGGGGCTTCCCGCAGACATTTCCTCTGCCCCCCTTGGAATTCGCTGGCGATGGTGCAGCTGTGGCGAGCGAGGGACAGAACACAACAGCCAGGGAGCTGAGCTCAGCAAAGCCTCAGCTGAGGAGGCAGGGAGCAGGCGGATGAACCCCGGCTTCCTCGCCCCTCAAAAGTGCAATTCCGAGACACGAAATACCCAGTTTTTCAAAGGGCCCCAGCGGGGCTGAGCCCCAGTTACCCACAGCACAAGCCACCTGCGGACACACCTTCGCTGGCTTTCCTCCTTCCCCATCTCACTTTCCTGCTCCATCACCATACTTCCTGGAACCATCTCCCAGATAAACTACTCGCACCCTATCTTGTTGCAGGATCCGCTTTGGGGAGCTCCCAACTAAGACGCCTTCCCTAAGCTCCAAATTCATCCTCTGTACCCACCCTCACCTGTGTCACGTGTCATGTCCCCCACTCCCTCCCTGTTAGGCTGTGGGCATCTGGAGGGTGGAGACACACCTTAGTAGCCCTGGCATCTCTTCCCTGCTCCAGTGTCTAACACTATCTAGCACAGAGAGGATGCTGAGACATGTTTATTAAATAAATACGTCCATAAGTACATGAGTGTGTGCCTGTACACACACACACACACACTACTTGCTTTTAAAAGCTAATTCCTGTTCAGGACTTTGATACTTAAATGACAAAGCAAAAAGCACACAAGTGTCCTCCAGACCACCTGCCATGAAGACGCCCAGCAGGGCGGGTACCCAGGTCCTGCAGTTTGCAAGCTCCTACGTCTCCCCATCTCTGGCCGTGATCGGCTCTTACTAGAGGAGGAAGCTGAGGCTGGCGTGCCCTCAGTAGGCAACCTTCCAGGCCCCTGCCCCTTGCAGGGGTAGATAGGGTGCCATGTGCCTGGTGACATGGCTGGATGGCTGTAGAGAAAGGATCTGATTCTGGCTGGGGGTGGACCCTCAAAGCAGCCCTAACCGAAGCTCCTCTGCGAACCCGGGGCCCCGCTCCACAGTGGTGTCAGCATCTGGAAGATAGCCCTCCCTCGGCACCAGCCTGCCTGCCCACAGCCCTGCCCTGAGGAGGCCAGGAGGCCAGTCTAAGGCCACTGGGATGCGGTGTGGGCAGAGGCAAGGGGCAGGGGCAGGGGGAGTAGAACCTGGGAAATTAGCGGAGGAAGGAGCCAGCCCAGTTCTGCATTATTAATCCCATCCTCATCTGTTTTAAATATCAATTGCTATGCAGGTTAAATACTTATTCAGATGCCTTTTAGCTTAAAAGCAAGCTAATTGATCTCTGGAGATCCTGAATGAACAGTGAAGAAAGTGCACTAATTATAGAATCAACCTCCACTTCTCTGTTTTGTTTCTTCTCTGACAATGCTGCTGGAACGACAGAAGGGGGTCTGGTGGAGCAAAACACGTGTTGTTTTGATCAGGCCGCAACACAAAGTTGACCTGCAGGCCCCGCCCCCCCACCCCCTCCCCCATGGCTCCTGACTCTGGGATGAGCTCTCCCAGGTGGGCCTCCTGGGCACACCTCTCCCAGGTGGGAGCTCTTAAAGACAGGACTTCAAGATGCTGAAAATATCAGTATGGTTGTCTGCCCTCGGCCCACCCATCCTGCAGGCCTGCCCCCCATTAAAGAAAAAAACCAACACAAATGCAGCCCACATCTCTCGAAGTCCACTTTCTGCTCACATACACTGACCTCCTCTGGGGTCTCAGCTTGTGATTTTGCACTGGCCTCCTGGAATTAGGCAGTCCAGCCCAGCTGACCTTGGCACCCCTCTGGTCCCTTCCAGAACTCCCTATTCACTAGGGACGCCCATGCTGCAGTCCCGTGGTGCCTGAACCACCCCAGTTGAGGGAGCCGGGGTTCCTCAGCCAGCAGCAGTAGATTCCTCTCTCCTGCTCCGGAGACGTGTCCTGTCGCTTTCTCTTCTCTCCCTGTCCGGGTTCCGACTCCATCTACTAAGCTGCCTTGGGTAGAACCGAGAATGGGCACCTCTGTTTTGACTGGAGGGAAAATGGTGTCATTGCTGTTTCAGCAACGCTGGGAAACTACCATCGGCGTGTAGGGAGGCTGAAGTCTTCCATATGTTTGGGAAAGTAGAAGTTAAACAAGATCGAGGACTTCCCTGGTGGCACAGTGGTTAAGAATCTGCCTGCCAATGCAGGGGACACGGGTTCGAGCCCCGGTCTGGGAAGATCCCACATGCCGCAGAGCAACGAAGCCCATGTACCACAACGACCAAGCCTGCACTCTAGAGCCCGCGAGCCACAACTACTGAGCCCACGTGCCGCAACTACTGAGCCCACGTGCCACAGCTACTGAAGTCCACGCGCCTAGAGCCCGTGCTCCGCAACAAGAGAAGCCACCACAATGAGAAGCCTGCACACCACAACAAAAAGTAGCCCCCGCTCGCTGCAACTAGAGAAAGCCCATGTGTAACAACGAAGACCCAACACAGCCAAAAATTAAGAAAATAAACAAACAAAAAAACCAAAAAAAAAACCCCCACAAGATTGAGCAGGTTCCTTTCCTGCAGAAGTTCTCTGGGCATTTGCTGTGCTCACGGGCAGCCTCTGAGAGGTGGGGAGCATAGACAACATTCCCCAAACTTACTTGACAACCATGGAAACCTCTTTTGGCAGAGCACCTCCCTGAAAACACGCTTCGGGAATTGCTGCGTCACAGTGATTTGGGCAAAAGTTTCTTTTCCCCTTCTGAGGAATGAGCTATTTGAGGTTCAGGGCTAAAGCCTTCACATCTCAGTCTGCCCCACATAACCTGGTCCCCAGCCCTGAGCACCAGAGACACACAAAGAAAAAATGAAGAAATTATAACAAAGTATACTTTGAAAGTATTTGATCTACTTACAGTCAGGGGGTCCATGTGATGGGTTTTGTTTTTACTGGATTGATTCCGGGACACAAGTCACAGGTTGTTTTAACACAGCTTAGAGGCGTGATTACTCTGCTAGGCTCTCATTAGCATGTGTCTATGTGTGCGTGTGCACCTAGGCAGGTGTGGGCACTCAACTCACAGGGGCTGGCGCACAGCAGGGAGGGAAGCATGGGGAGCCAATTCACCAGCCAAATGCTTTGTGCCTCTGTCCCCAAGGCACTGGGTTGAAATAAGAGATTCTGACTTAATTATGATTATCAGCAAATGAGACTGCTTGCATCTTCACAAGCTCTCAGCTCCTGCAAAGGAATTCCAAGTGACCTTGTCCCCCCACAGACACCACTGATAGAGCTGCTCATCTACTCAGCCCTTCCTTCGTTCTCCAAACACTCAGGAAGCACCTCCCATGTGTCACGCACCAGGCACACAGCAGATGAACAATAGGGGAGACCCCTACCCCTGAAATACCCTGCTTATTTTCCAAAGCTCTTAATGCAGGTTGAAATGATCTCAAATATCTGTTATCTAGTTTATAGTTTGCCTCGTCCTCCACCCTTATCACTATAATATAAGCTCTTTGAGCATAAAGAGCTTGTTCATTATTTTCTCTCCAGTGCCTAGAACAATGCCTGGCACATAGTAGGCACTTATAAGTATTTCTCAATTATAAAGGAATATGTATGGAACGTACAAGTTTAAGCAAGCATGAAATGGCTAAACAACAAAACTTCAGGGAGGTAACACATGGATGGTGGCTTTTATGCATTGACGTGATAGGAGGGGACACCACAAAAAGTAAGAATGTAATTTGGGGCTTGAAAGTGGTGGGGGAGATTCCTTATAGGAAGGATTGAGATCAGAAAGCTGAACACTTCTTACCAAAATCCTGAAAGACTCATAATCCCCTCTAGTCACAGCCACTCGGAAAAGCCCAAGTTTATAACAGGCAGGACAGCAGGTGCATTCCCAGGACTGGAGCAAAATGGCACTCTCTTTTATTTTATTGGTTTATAATATTATATAAGTTTCACACATATAATATTATATTTCGACTTCTGTATACACAACAGCATGCTCACCACCAAAAGTTTAGTTTCCTTCTATAACCATACAGTTGACCCTCTTCACCCGTGTTGCCCACACGCCTTCCCCTCTGGTAACTGCTACTCCATTCTCTGTATCTATGTGTTTGTTCTTGTTTGGTTTAGCTTGTTCATTTTATTTTATTCTACACTTGAGTGAAACCATACAGTGTTTGTCTTTCTCTGTCTGACTTACCTCACTTATGTTAACACCCTCAAGGTCCACCCACGTTGTTAACGAATGGCAAGATTTCATCTTTTTTTTTTATGGCTGAGCGGTATACCATTCTATATACAGTTGACCCTTGAACAACACGAGTTTGGACTGCATGAGTCCACTTACATGCAGATTTTTTTTCAATAGTAGATATCATAGTACTACATGATCCACAGTTTGTTGAATCAGCAGATGTGGAATGGCAGATACAGAGGACCCACCTATGTGGAGAGTCGACTGTAAGTTATACTTGGATTTTCGACTGTGCGCTGAATCCCTGCTTTGTTCAAGGGTCAACTGCATATACCACATCTTCTTTATCCATTCATCTGTTGATGGGCACTTAGGTTGTTTCCACATCATGGCTATTGTAAAAAACGCTGTGGTGGCTATTGGAGTGCGTGTATCTTCCAAATTAGTGGTTTTAAAAAATTCTTCAGTTATCTACCCAGAGGTGGAATTGCTGGATCATATGGTAATTCTATTCTTAATATCTTGAGGACCCTCTATACTGTTTTTCATAGTGGATCCACCAGTTTTCATTCTCACCAACAATGCACGAGGGTTCCCTTTCTCCACAGCCTGCCTCTCCAACACTTCTTTCTTGCCTTTTTGATAACAGCCATTCTAACAGGCATGCGGTGATATCTAATTGCTTCGATTCACATTTCCCTAGTGATTAGTGACGTTGAACATCTATTCATGTTGGCAAAAATTGGCAAATCTGCCAATTTTTCAATCAAGTTCTTTGGTTTTTTTATTGTTGAGTTCTTTACATATTTTGGATATTAATCTCTTATTGGATATATGATTTGCAAATACCTTTTCCCATTAGGTAGGTGTCTTTTTGTTCTGTTGATTTCCTTTGCTGTGCAGAGCTTTTTAGTTTGATATAGCCCCATGTGTTTATTTTTGCTTTTGTTTCCCTTGCTCGAGGAAACATATCCAGAAATATTGCTAAGACTGATGCCAAAGGGCGCACTGTCTATGTTTTTTCTAGGAGTTTTATGGTTTCAGATCTCACATTCAAGTCTTTGATCCATTTTGATTTACTAGCAGAAAGAAAAATTAAGAAAACAATCCCATTTTCCATTGCAACTACAAAAAAATAAAATATCTAGGAATAAATTTAATGAAGGAAGTTAAATCTATTAACCTGTACACTGAAAACTATAAGCCATTGTTGAATAAAATTGAAGAAACACCAAGAAATGGAAAGATATTTCAGGCTCATGAACTGAAAGAATTAACATTGTTAAAATGTCCATATTACCTAAAGCAATATATAGACTGAATGCAATCCCTATCAAAATCTCAATGACATTTTTCACAAAAATAGAACAAAAATTCTAAAATTTATATGGAAACATGAAAGGCCAAATAACCAGAGCGATTCTGAGAAAAAAGAACAAAGCTGAAGGTATCACACTCCCTGATTTCAAATTATATTACAAAGTTATAGTAATCAAAATAGCATGGTATTGGCTGGAAAACAGACACATAGATCAATGGAACAGAACTGAAATCCCAGAAATAAACCCACACATATATGGACAATTAATTCATGACAAAGAAGCAAAGAACATACAATGGAGAAAGGAAAGTCTCTTCAATAAATGGTGTTGGACATTTTCTTTCATTTTATTGAAGTAGATTTGATTTTCAATGTTTCAGGTATATAACAAAGTGATTCAGTTATATATATATATATATGTATATATGTGTATATATATATATATATATATATACACACACACATATATACATTTATATATTCTTTACAGATTCTTTCCATTATAGGTTATTAAAAATCTTGAACATAGTTCCCTTTACTATACTGTAGGTCCTGGTTATTTATCTATTTTATACATAGTGGTGTGTGTCTGTTAATCCCAAACTCCTAATTTATCCCACCCCCACCTTTCCCCTTTGGTAACAATGTTTGTTTTCTATGCCTGTGAGTCTGTTTCTGTGTTGTAAATAAGTTCATTTGTATCATATTTCAGATTCCACATATAAGCGATATCATATGAAAAAAAATATATGGTGTTGGAAAAACTGGACAGCCACATGCAAAAGAATAAAACTAGGCCACTATTTCACATCATACACAAAGTCACAATCTTAAAATCTGCATAGGTTGTCAGCAGCCATGGCAAAAAGAAATAGCTTGCATTTTTAAAATACTGGTTTAATAAACAACCTAAATGTACACATAAAGGAAATAGAAAATGAGCAAACAAAACCCAAAGTTAATAGAATAAATAATAAAGATCATAGCAGAAATAAATGATATAGAGACTACAAAAATGATAGAAAAGGTCAGTGAAAATAAGAGCTGGTTCTTTGAAAAGATAAATACAATAGATAAACCTTTAGCCAGACTCATCAAGGAAAAAAGAGAGAGTGCCCAAATAATTAAAATCAGAATGAAAGAGGAGAAGTCAAAACAGAAATAGAATCATATGAGATTACTATAAACAATTATATGCCAATAAAATGGACAACCTAGAAGAAATGGATAAATTCCTGAAAACGTATAATCTCCCAATACTGAATCAGGAAGAAATACAAAAGATGAACAGACCAATTACCAGTAATGATATTGAATAAGTAATTTTAAAACTCCCTGTAAACAAAAGTCCAGGACCAGACAGCTTTACAGGTTAATTCTACCAAACATTTAAAGAAGAGTTAACACTGATTTCTCTCAAACTATTCCAAAAAATTGAAGAGGAAGGAATGCTTCCAAACTCATTCTATAGGGCCAGCATCACCCTGATATGAAAACCAGAAAAAGAAACCACACAAAAAAAGAGAAAATTGCTGGCCAATATCACTGATGAACATAAATGCAAAAATCCTCAACAAAACATTAGCAAATCAAATTCAACAATACATTAAGAGGATCATATACCATGATTAAGTGGGGTTTATCCCGGCAATGCAAGGATGCTTCAATATCACCACAAATCAGTAAATGTGCTACACCATATTAACAAATTGAAGAATAAAAATCATATGATCATCTCAATAGATGCAGAAAAAACTTTTGACACAATTCAACATCCACTTATGATAAAAACTCTCAACAAAGTGGGTATAGAGGGAACATACCTCAACATAATAAAGGCCATATCTGACAAACGTACAGAAATATCATACTCAATGGTGAAAAGCTGAAAACATTTCCTCTAAGATCAGGAACAAGACAAGGGTGCCTACTCTTACCACTTTTATTCAACATAGTATTGGAAGTCTTAGTCCCAGAAATCAGACAAGAAAAAGAAAAAAGGAATTCAGATTGCAAAGGAAGAAGTGAAACGGTCACTGCAGATGACACGACACTATATATAAAAAAATCATAAAGATGCTACTGAAAAAACTATTAGAACTAAAAAATGAAATCAGTTAAGTTGCAGAATATAAAATTAATATACAGAAATCTGTTGCATTTCTAAACACTAACAACAAAGTATCAGAAAGAGAAATTAAGAAAATAATCCCCCCCCCAAAAAAAGAAAATAATCCCATTTACAATTTTATAAAAAAGAATAAAATACCTGGGGGTAAATCTAACTAAGGAGGCAAAAGGCCTGTAAAGGAGGTTAACTATAAAATGCTGATGAAAGAAACTGAAGATAACACAAACAGATGGAAAGATATACTGTTCTCATGGAATGGAAGAGTTAATATTGTTAAAATAATCACACTAACGAAGGCAATTTACATTTTAAATGTAATTCCTATCAAAATACCAATGGCATTTTTTTTCACAGAATTATAACAAATAATTCAAAGATTTGTATGGAAACACAAAAGACCTGAATATCTGAAACAATCTTGAGAAAGAAGAACAAAGCTGGAGGTATCATGCTCCCTGGTTTCAAACTATACTACAAAGCTACAGTAATCAAAACAGTATGGTACTGACAAAAAACAGACATATAGATCATTGGAACAGAACGGAGAGCCCAGAAGTAAACCAACAATTATATGGTCAATTAATCTACAACAAAGGAGGCAAGAATATACAATATGGGAAAAGACAGCCTCTTTAATAAGCGGTGCTGGGAAAACTGGATAGCCACCTGCAAAAGAATAAAACTGGACTACTTTCTCAGACCACATACAAAAATAAACTCAAAATGGATTAAAGACTTGAATGTAAGACCTGAAACCATAAAACTCTTAGAAGAAAACATAGGCAGTACACTCTTTGACATTGGTCTTAGGAATACTTTTCTGGATATGTGTCCTCAGGCAAAGGAAACAAAAGCAAAAGTAAACAAATGGGACTACACTAAACTAAAAAGCCTTTGCACAGTGTAGGAAACAATCAACAAAAGGAAAACGCAGCCTACTGAATGGGAGAAGATATCTGCAGGATTATTATCCAAAATATACAAAGAACTCATACAACTCAACACCAAACAAACAAACAATCGATTAAAAAATGGGCCAACAGGCATATGAGAAGAAGTTCAATATCACTTATCATCAGGGAAATGCAAATCAGAACCTCAGTGAGATATCACTTCACACTTGTCAGAATGGCTGTTATCAAAAAGACAACAAATAAGTGTGGCAAGAATGTGGAGAAAAGGGAACCCTTGTGCATTGTTGGTGGGAATGTAAATTGGTGCAGCCACTGTGGAAAACAGTACGGAAGTTCCTCAAAACATTAAAAATAGAACTATCATATTGTCCAGCAATTCCACTTCTGGGTATTTTTCCGAAGAAAACAAAAGCACTAATTCAAAAAGATATATGCACCCCCACTGTTCACTGTAGCATTATTCACAATAGCCAAGATATAGAAGCAATCTAAGTGCCCACTGATAGGTGAATGGATAAAGAATTTGTGTGTGTGTATATATATATATATGTGTGTGTGTGTGTGTGTGT